>NW_027187325.1:244362-361657 GCF_028583685.1 Petaurus breviceps papuanus | reverse complement strand
GTGTGTGTGTGTGTGTGTGTGTGTGTGTGTGTGTGTGTGTGTGTGTGTGTGTATAGCTTGGCTGTTCTACTTCTTACTCCATCATCTATGGTTATGATTGCTGAATATGTACTTCCTTCCATCTTGTGCTTTTGTACCTTTCTCTCTCTTTGCTCCCATTCCTTCTTTACAAATAAGGTAGTAAAAGAGTTTGCCTGACATTTGTGATTTATAAATGAAACAGCCCACTTCCTCTCTGTTGTAGCTCTTCTCTTCCCCTTGCTTGCCCTGCTTTTGATCTCATGTTTTTACTCTTTGTTCATTTCTTTGAAATCCCTCCTTCATTTTTCTAACATTTGAATTTGTTTTGTTTATAACAATTTCCTTATTTATACTGCCCTCCCTGCTAGACACCTCTCACTCTCCTTCTCTTGTCCTGGTCTTCTATTGTCCTTTTGAGTTTAATGTATTTCTGTGCTAAATCTCCTTGTATACATGTGTGTGTAATTGCAGTCAGTCTTCCTTTATCTGATTCAGATGAAAATGAGGTTCATGGGATGCTCATTCTCCCCACCCCTTCTTCCATGATTATATATTCTTCATCTTAGAGGTAGCTAGTGGTGCAATGGATAGAACACTGGACCTGGAGTCAGGAAGACCGGAGCTAAAATCAGACCTCTGAGACTTACTAGTTGTATGACTATGGGCAAGTCATTTAACTTCTGTCCAGTTCAGTTTCCTCAGCTGTAAATTTGGGGATAATAGTAGCACTTACCTTGCTTGTTATTGTAAAGACCAAATGAGATAATATTTGTAAAGCACTTAGCACAGTGCCTGGCATGTTTGTTGTTGCTGTTTGGTCATGTCAGACTCTTCATGTCCCCATTTGGGGTTTTCTTGGCAAAGATACTGAAGTGGTTTGCCATTTCCTTCTTCAGCCCATTTTACAGATAAGGAACTGAGGCAAACAGGGTTAAGTGACTTGCCCAGGGTCACACTTGAAGCCAGATTTGAACTCAGAAAAATGAGTCTTCCTGACTCGGGGTGAGGCACTCTATTGTGCCACTTAGCTACCTTTCTGGCATTTAGTAAATGTTGATTTCTTTTCCTATTTCTTCTTATGTATCTCTATTATTTGATAGTGATTTCCCTCCTGTTCTCCTTTTCTCTCTGCCATAATCTCATGTTCCACCCATTTTTTTCTTCTGAGATCATAAAAAAGAACACACTATCCATAGGCCCTCTTTTATGTTTACTTTTCTCTCTGTTCCTTAGAGGTATTAGAATTCTGGTAATACATTTGTCTCATCCCCCTATTAACACACAAAACAATTTATCCCTACATATTCTCTTCCAATGAAAGGAAATAGATGTAGCTTTCCATATTTCTCTTGGTACCTATATTCCCATTTCAAAGTGTCTATTCAGTTCTGGTCTTTTTATCAGGAATTATTGAGAATCTTCTATTTGATTAAAAATATTTTTCCCCACTTTAAGGATTATATTTAATTTTTCTGAATAGGTCATTCTTTGTTGTAAGTCTCTTATCTTTTGTCTTTTGGAATATGACCTTGCAAGCTTTCCTATTTTGTGACAGCTGACATCTTGCATGATCCTTAACACGGTTCTGTTTTTACTTTGGCATCTGATTCTAAGTGTTCTGGGATATACTCATATATAATCTTTTAAAATATAGTATCCAGGTTTGTAATAATTTTTGAAAATTTTTTTTAAAGCAATTGGGGTTAAGTAACTTGCTCAAGGTTACACGGCCAGTTATTTTATGTGCGTGCTAAATATTTGAGGCCGGAACCAATCCCAGGTCTCCCGACTCCGGGGCCAGTGCTCTTACTGCGCCACCAGGCCGCCCCCCCGCCCCCTTTTTTAAAGTTAATTAAAAATTTTTTTTTTGCTTTTTTTTTGGAGGGCAATTGGGTTTAAGTAACTTGCCCAAGGTTACATGGCTAGGTTTTGTGTGTGTGTGTGTGTTAAGTGTCTGAGGTCAGATCCAAACTCAGGTCCTCCTGACTCCAGGGCCAGCACTCTACTCATTACGCCATCTAGCCGCCCCTGTAATATTTCTTCAGAAATGTTTTGATTTGTTTCATCAGTCAGTCCAAAAACATTTATTAAATGTCTATTAGGTATCAGGCACTGTGATTACTTTTCAGAATATAAAGGCAAAAGGCATTCTTTGCTCTCAAGCTCAATATACAAATTATGTACCAACAAGACATATAAAGGATGAATTTAGGGAGAAGGCATTAGAACTGCAAAGGTTTCCTACAGAAGGTTATACTTCAGATGATACTTGAAGGAAGGCAGGAGGTGCAGGAGGCAGAAATTAAGGAAGGAAAAAGTTTCATGTATGGAGAAAATCCAGTGATAGTACTCAGAACTGGGAGATTGGCTGTTGTGTTCAAGGAACAGAAAGGATGCCAGTGTCACTGAATCGCAGACTACATAATTTCAAGTATTACTTTATTCCTTATTCTACTAGATTGTTTATTTTTTGAGATATCACATTGAGAATTTTGAAAACTATTCATAGAAAAGGAAGAATATAGACTCAGCTATGCTATGTACTGGAGAGTAGGCCAGAACAGAAAGTGTATCTGTTGACTTATCTGTTTGTGCTAAAGGTTTTTAATTTTCTTCCTTCTTAGGTCTCAGGTAATTTCACCTTCTCCGGCTTGTCCATGTATAAGTCTCTAGTGGATTTCTGGGCTGGATGGAAGAGTCTATAAGTGATTATTTTTCAGAATGGATGCAAAAGCCCCACTGAGATGTTTGTAGGAGGGAATCTAGGCTCCTTTATGCCTTACCAAGTCCTAAACTTCCCATAATCCCTCAAAATTTAAAAATCAACAATTTGAAAAATTGGTTCAAATCACTAGTCAAAAGAGAAATACTAAGCAAAATGGTTCCAGGGTTTCAACTTAGACACAACAAACTGGCAAAGATGATAAAAGATGGGAATAATCAATTTTGGAGAAGTTGTGGGATGACAGGCACATTGTTGTAGGAGTTGTATATTAGTCCAACCATTCAGCAAAGCAGTTTGTAATTAAACTAGGGCAGTGACTAAATACCTATATCCTTTGGTTCAAAGATCTCACTACAAGGAGAGACCTTCCATGAAGGTCAAAGATTGAAGGGTACAATACGTACTAAAATATTTTTAGCTGCATTCTTCATAGTAATGTAGAACTGGAAACAAAGTAGATGTTAATTGAGGCATGGCTCAACAGGTTATCCATGAATGTGACTGAATATTATTGCAACACAAGATAAATAAATATAAAGAACACAGTGGAGCATGGGAAAATTTATAAGTAAGCAAAAACCAATAAAACAATGTTCATAATGATTACAATGTAAATAGAATGTTAATATTTACATTGAAGTACCCTTTAATATGTTAAAGATGAATTGTGTCTGAGAATGTATCTAAAATGCTCTAAAAGTTTTATCGAGTCAAACACAAATTGGAAATAAATATGTTTTTATTAAACACTCAAAGTGCCATTTATATTCATTCCATAGTCCAGAAGGTTACTTTTAGTAAGCCTTTGTACCATAACCTTTCAAGAAATGAATTACCTTGGAAGAAAAAGCAATTTTCATTGTGCTAATTCTTTCAGGTCCTCATGCATGATAAACCTAAACAAAGATGTGTACCATCAATATACAAATTTTCATATAAACAAAGTCATTGATCACTAACAAAATAAACATAGTTTCTTTTACAATAGATACAAAAAATAAAAAATAATAAAAGCCATTTACCAGCAAGAAAATAAAACAAATACATAGAAATTAAAAATCAAAAGTATTTTTATACATTTTTACAAGCACCATTTTGAATGTGTTAAAATCAAAATGTGCATGAAATGTGGAACAAACCACACTGTACCAGACCTTTGGTAGGTACTTCAGCTAATAAGAGTATACCGGCTCCTTTTAAAACTACAGATTTAGTGACATTCAACAGTGCACTTTATACCTAGGCATGAGAATTTTACTTGGTACCGCATATTAAAAACATACAGATTTTCTTTAATCACATAAATGTTATCAGATTGGAAATTCAATTTCCTATTCTTATTCTGCCAGTTTCTTAAAACACACAGTACAGAATAAAGCCACATCAAAGCATGATAGGACATTTCTAAACCAATTTGTAATAATTCAAATACAAAGGACCACGATATATCAATATATCACATCATAGACCCATTCTGACCTTGTCCAATGTGAAGAAAAACTCGAAATGGGAATGTTCATTTTTGGCAGAAAAAAGGTAATATTCAAAAGCAATGGACAGGCTAGCAGATACAAACATCTAAACATCTTTTCAAGATGGATTTCATTTTCTAAATTTTTTCATAGCTCTGGGACTTCAAAGGCTGCTTTTAGCTTTTAGTGGAGACAGTGTATTTTCTTTATTGAAGCATTTTGTTAATTTAAACTTCACAAAATCCTTAGAAGAGAATTCACTGTTTTTCCTTGCAAGAGTGTTTTAACATAATTTTGAGTACAATTTGTGTCCAAATCTGGAAATACAAATACATTTTGTATGGTTAAAAACAAAATTAAAAAAATATTTTCTGAACATCAGCCAGCTGAAAATATATTTATCTAGTAAATTATCTCTCAGAAAGCTTTTATATATTTGTTCTAACTAAACATAGTACCCTTAAAAAACAATTTCATAAAAATGTATAAATGAAACTGAAATAAGAAATTACTGGGATATATATATATACATATATTCATACACACATATACACACATCTCTGATGCATACAGAGTTACGCATATACTCTTGGAAATGGTTTTTTAGAATATTATCATGGAATTACAAAGTAATGTTGAACTCCTGAGTTCTTCAACCAAGATAGGACCTTACACAAATTACACTTTTTTTAAAAGCAAGAAATCCCACTGAAATCAGCAAGAGCAGTGCAGTTACTGACAGCTACACCTCAAAAGAATTTTAAACATAACGGACAGACAGTAGTACAATGCACTCATACATGGTTCTCATACGCTCTTATACAATTATTGGTCAGAGTAGTAAATCAGTGTACAAATTAAACGTTTCCAAAATGTGCAAAAAAGTCAACATTGATAGAAAAAAAATCTTTGTACATACATTACAAACTGTGCCCAGCATTCAACTGAGATTAGAAACATTTACAGAGAGAAACATAGATTAAATACATAGAAGTTAATGGTTACATTAAAAAATGTACATTAGATCAAAGGGTAAATTTACAAGAATGTATTCATATTTTTGTGACAATTATAAGTCTACTGTCAAACTTATCTGAGTTTTTTATTTACAATGATATTTGAACAAGAACTATGTGACAAATAAGAGATGTCAGACATTAGAAGTGTTTTTTTTTTGGTATTAACTGTTTTATATATGAGAATACAGGATATAAAATTTTGAAACCAAGGTGAATGGAAATGTAAACCTCTCACATACTTTTAAAAACATTTGATTAAAGATAACTATACGAAAATGAACAATTCCTATCTTTTTAGATGCTGTACTTGACCAAGATATTGCAAGGCTTTGAACCACTCTATCTTACCCTAATATCTTTCTCCTCAAAAGCTGACTTTTTCCCTTTTGCTTTTTTTTGGGGGTAGGAATCTTTGGAAAAATGGAACATCTCAAGAGCTAGCCAGAATCATCTTATAGAGCCTAATTTTCTAAGAGAGTTCAATATGTAATTTTGCTACACATTTTCCTCCTACCCTCATATTATGGCAGTACCATAAACTGTTTGCATTTTAAAAAAAGATTATCTTATAAATAAAATAAACGTACTTTTTGTTATACTTATTGGCTGGAGTTGTCTCTGTAGAATTCTATTATGAGGAGGAATTCTGCACATGGACTCAAGAGCTGAATAAGTTTTTGAGTTATGTAAATAAGGGATTACTTCTCAATAAATTAAAATATATATTTATTTATGGCACAAGGTCAGTCCATGAAACCTTTTTTTTCTTCACAGCTTGCCTGAAACGCCGGTCAAATGAAACACAAGCTCACAAATTTTAAGACACTAAAGAGAAATCTTTGAAGTTAAAGCGTGATATATTTGAATCATGTCAATGCAGTTTTATCTTAGGTGAGCTAATGTTCATCCAAGTAAGTAAAGTTCCTTAAATGCTGGAGAGAATCTGCACATCTAAAGTGCAAAGACTGAACACGAAATATTGTCCTCTAAAAGGACGGGGTGAGAGAAGTCCCACTAGTACCTACCTGTTTTGTCCCATATAAAAAAACTTATTGGTTGGCCTTATAGGTGTGCTAATTGTTTATGAAACAACTTGTATGGCTCTGTCTACAGAGGTTATAAAAGCTTTGGTTTAAAGTGATTCTGACAATGCATATCATGAATATAAACCAAGTTACTAGCCATCAGGGACACTACTGTTTTTAATACCTTTGTTTTTCCTAACAAAAATTACCATATGGATTTAAATTTAAATGTGCAAATATGGAAGATATGAAGAAATTTGTAAGGAATTTTTAAAAAAGATTAATGAATGAGATAAATTCTTGAGCTTTGTTGCAGATATAACAGTTCCTTTAAATTTCTTAAGTTAAACCATGACAATTCCAACTAGCTGGGAACAGGGTTTCTTTATGTTACTTCCCTAACCTGCTGAAAACATAAGGAAATTTCCTTATGAACTGCAATGAATAAGCTAATAAACTTGTTTTGGTTACTTGTTGATGTTTTATTCCAAAGAGTCCACTAATGATGTGTAACCTAATCTTCTAATGAAGAGCAAAGACTATTAAAACTAGAAGGAGCTCATCAATAATCTGATCCAACCCCATCATTTTTCAGATGAAGAAAAAAAGTCCAGAGAGATGAACTGACTCGCAAAGGAAAAAGTGAGTTAGTGTCAGAGTTGGAACAATAATACACTTCTCTTAATTCCCAACTTGGTGTGAGAATTCCATTATACCATGAAGTCTTATAGTTCTACTAGACATGTGATTTCACTGGTGGAAGGTACTTGAAGTGAAGATATTCCTTCTACCAATGCTGATCAGCAGCTGCTCAGTGACTTAAGAAAGTTGCCCTGGGCCACAGAGGTTTAGTGACTTGTGGAGGGTCACACAACAGTATTTGTCTAAGTAGCCCTGGCTGAAAATCATCCTCTTTCAGCAACCCAGAATTTGGCAGTTTTCAATACCTTTATGTAGGTTTTGTTTTTTTTTTTCAAACTAGTGCTTTTACAATTATTTGTAGGACTTTCCTACATTGACAATTTTATGCATATACCATTAGTATGATTTTTAAAAATGTATTTTTCTAATAGTGATGATGGGTGGTACTGAGTAATTCAGTCTAAAATGCTTTACTGTGGAGCCTGACATTCAGATCTCTATCCCCTAATCCTAATACCCCCACTTTACATACATGTAAGCTGTGTAATTAGTGGCACATGCACAATTATCAGTCAAATTATATGGAATACAAACTCCTTAAGAGTTCATTCTTTGTACTTGTATTTCCAGCACCTAGTACAAAAAGTGCTTGGCACATGATAAGGGCTTAATAAATACTTGGTGACTGATAGATAAGGATCTACTATTCTCAATTTAGATCCCTCTTCTTAATTTTCTAAGTCATATTGGCTAAAATATTGACAGATACTTTACTTCTTAAGTAAAAGTATTACTTTAACCCAGCTATGAGAAATAAACAGTGACCTATGATCTACCTAAGACCCAAAAGGTTCAAACATAGTTTCATCTCTTATTTCTTGATCTTTTTGGTATGTTTTTCTAAGGATACTGAAGAATGCAGATTGTGTCTGTTACAAAGACTAGTGTTCCCTGTTTAGCAATACAGTAAAAAGGGAGGATGAAATGTGGGAAAGGAGGCATTTAAGAAGCATGGACAAAGGCCAATTCCTATTTTGTGGCCAAATAAACTGCTGTGGCCTTATAATTTTGTAAAACTATTTGCACATCTGATTTATTTGAATGGTCATTGACATAAAAGAAAATGAGAACAATACAAAAGTACTAACAAAAAGCTAACAATTCCCTTAATGTTCACCTGAAATCAAAACTTCGAACTAAAATAAATATTAGTTCTAGAACTAAGCTGTCCAAACTTTTAAATTTTATTTTGAAAAGAGCCTCCCAGAATTAATACTGAGTTTTTAGTTCCTTCCAAATGTTTGATTTTTAAATGTTAGATGAAGTGAGTTTTCAAAAGAATCTTTTTGAGAAAAACTAACCAACCTTAATTTTCCCCAAAATAAATGTTCTTCATTACTGTATGTATTTAAGCATGGGCTGGGTAAATAATTTCCTATCAAGTATACTGTTGAAGTTTCTTCTATTCAACAGATGTTTATTGAACCTATTAGATAGAAAGCCCTGTGCTAGGTGCTGAGGGAAATATGCAGATCACAAAGATATGTCCTTACCCAGGAACTTGTACTAAAAGTAAATTTGGACTGATTGACCTCTAGCATCTGATTGAACTCTGGAATTCTATCGCTCTAGTTCCTCACACTGATAATCTCAGTTTCTAGCAATTTTACCCAGACTAATTTTTAAGGTTGGAAAACTGCCCACAATTTAAAATGTGTTTGGGGAAAAAGCTCAGTCCTCCTAATTAATATTAACAAAATGATCACAACACAGATTAATTCTGTGCTTTTAAAAAGATATGGCTAAAGGAATAAAACTGATCCTCCTCACAGAAATATTCCACAGTTAAATATCCTTAATGATAACCAATAAATTTACAGCAATAAGCTCCGAGGCCAAAATGAAGTCAAAGAATTCTAGCACAACTCTAAGGAACAATGTCTACCATTTGTCTAATGAATCCTGATTTTATCTATCTATAATTATGATTTAGTTATTTTATTTGCATTGGCATTTAGTACAGAAATTCCTTCCAACCCTGTAACAATGATCCTATGAAACCCATTTTATCACATCAGCATGATTTAGTAGTCTGAGAATTGCTAAGTTTAAGAACTAATTAACCAAGACTAGGTGGCACAGTGGATAGAGTGCCAGGCCTGGAATCTAGAAGACTCAGCTTCCTGAGTTCAAATGTGGCCTCAGACACTGAATAGCTGTGTGACCTTGGGCAAGTCACTTAACCCTGTTTGTCTAACTTTCCTCATCTGTAAAATAAGCTGAAGAAGGAAATGGCAAACTACTTCAATTGGTATCTTTGCCAAGAAAAGCCCAAATGGGGTTACCAAGAATTGGACATGACTGAAAAATAACTAATGAAGACTGTAGATAAGACATAATGTATGAGATTTGGAGGGAATTTTCAAAGTATTGAGAGAGGGTCTGGCTATACACTGCTTAGATCTTTAAAGAAAATTACAATGACTACTTGAAAATTTGGTGCTAGAGAGCCAGTACAGAAAATTAAAAAAAAAAAATCTTCCTTTATATAGGATTTGTCATGAAGATGTTAATGAGCATTTCAATTGCCCAATTCAATTTATTATGAAATGTCTGTTTTTGTTGTGTTTTTCCAATTCTCTAACTGCATTAGTATTTTATAATTTAAGTTATAAAGAAAAGGTTTTTAAAAAATGCCTTTATGTAGTAGTCTCTGTTTAAAACAAAAATTCAGTAAGTTAAAGCTTTACTGAAATTTTGTGAGAGGCCATACTGAAATTATGAGACCTAAATATGCTGTCTTTTAAATATGTTAAAAGTATCAGGGTATTATATAGTAATTAATAGTAACTAATATAGCCCACATAATTTTTCCTTATTTTGCGACATTCTTATTCAGCACTATTCCTGCAATATAGTAGTCCTGAATTTAAACCAGGGCAAAGCCATATTCTCACAGCCTAATTTTATTTGTATCATATGTGTATGTATATACACATACACACACACACATATATATACATATATATATACACACACAAACATATATGTGATATAAATAGGAAGAGCTAGATATCCTGGAAAGCATATGAAAGACTGCAAGTGAACCTTCTCCAGCACCAAACATGTCTGCCATTGCCAAGACAGAATGCATTTTTTAAAGGCACAAAAGCAGCAGTCTAAGTAATTTTTGTTTTCCAGCTGCAGCAAAGAAATATTATAGTATAGAAAAAAGTTGTGCATTTAAAAATAGGATAAAATCAGAGACTAGTTTCTGAAAAAAATCCAACCTTCAGAGAGTGCAATTTAATTTGCCGCCCCACATCATAATCTAACAGGAAGAAATAATATTAAATTTTGGAGTGCTGTGTAGTTACACTTGATATAAGCTCTTCCTTTGAAATTCTTTTTTGGTTCTCTCCATTCCAGCTACCACTGGGCATTTTTTTAAACCAATGGCTCCATATTTGCTCATTTTCAGCTTGGTTTTTGGTACCTTCGAACCTATTTAAAATCAACAAATTCAGATAAATGTTTTATAGGATACCTATGTAAACTATGTCTATTTTTAAAATAATCTTTACATAAAGCATATACCCTTCCCTCCCCCACCTATATTCAGCTCTAATAAAAAAAATTTTGCTTATAAAGCAAAGGTCCTTTGCAGCAGTAGGAAAGGAGGGCCTTTTTTCCCCTTCTAGATGCTTAATTTTTATAGCTTTTAGCCCAGGACTAGGAGACAGAGAACACAGGGAACACCATTTTGCTTTCTTGTTGTTATTGTTACACAGTCTCCCAGGATTTCTATGTAAAACTCATTTGTCCCATACTTTAAACTGCTGGTTTACCCTGACAGACCAAAAATGAAACAAAGGGTCATCACAAAAAAAGGAGGCCAAAGAAAAGTTCACTGGTCCATGTGCTATGATCATGCTTGAGTAGGAAAGGTTGAACTACTCACCAAAGATAAGTAGATTATAATAGATCCACACACTTGGGGTTTATGTTTCTGGCACCCAGTGTACTAGCCAACATTCTTTACCCCCTCCCCTTCCCTCCAATTATGAATTCTCAGAGTAACTGTCTACAGTGTCTGGATATTTTACATTTTCTTTAGCTTCTACTGGCTGCTTCTGTCGATTCTCTGAACACAAAAGAAGCTTTGGCAATTTACCTGTGCCTTTTTTTCTTCTTCTGAGAATATCAACTGCAAATAATCCTGCTGAATATGCTACACGGGAGTTTTGCATTCATTGTACCTACATATGTTAAACTTGCTTCAGAAATAAATTATTTTCAAAAAATCCTTAAAAACACATACCTCATTAGCAGGAATACTACTACTACACGGGCCCCATGTGAACAATCAAATTCAAAACCTTGAGGTGGGAAATACTTTTTCCTTCTCATATACGTAAAGAAACACGAACAGCCAAGTTACTAAAATCTTCCTTATTTTTCATTCGCCATGGGGTCTAAAAAAAGTTCATATTCCATTTCTTGTTCTTAGGGAGAAATTTCGTATCTTCCATCATTACAAAGACATATATGATCTGGAATTTCTTGGTCCTTCATGATAAATGGAAAGCATTAAATTTTATTTTCTTCACATCTGAGGTTGGAAGACAGTATACAAGTTTCTACCAATTCCACTTCAGTTCTGTAGCTGAATTGTTAGTGATTCTGATGCAGTGTGCAGTTGGGAAAAGGAAAATTTCTATTTTCTGGGAAGTTTATCCCTTGTTCTGAAGTAGTAGTAATTGCTATTAGACAATTCGTGTGCTGAATTTATGAATATTTCTTGAAGTTCGGGTATTTCTTTTTGCAGGTGATCTTTTTCAGTTGTTGTTTTTAGGGACACTGAATACCTCTTGAGATTATATGCTCCCCCCCCCCCAAGGGCCTTATAGCTCTTTACATGACCATGACAGCATGATTTTCATCTTCTGCCAAGACAACCAACACCTTCAAAGCATGGGTTCCCCTAGACTGAAAGGCTATTTAATGCTATATACAAGGAAGTGGCAGCTAAAGAAAGGAAGGTGTATTTCTTTTTGATTGTTTCTAGTTCATCTCTATTTTCAATTAACTGGAGACCTTTTTGCCCTCAGAGTACAAAAGAAAATACTGACGAGTTTTTTTTCTTTTACTATTCCTATTGACTATCATTGTATGTCTCTTGCAGTTTGGTCTGTTTTACATTATTTAAGAAAAACATTTTCCTCGTACATTTTGCTTTTAACAGAATTTCTTGCTGACTTTCCATATGTTTAAAAATATAGTAGTATGATTTCATTTTTCACTAGAGGGCTCCATACCTTAAGCTTTGTTTTCTCCAGAAATATGGATCTATTATAGTGTATTTACCTATAATTCTGGCTCTCTGAGAGTTAAGTATGATAAGTAAACACACCTCTTAGAAATTTATATTTTACTTCAAGATGTCTTTTCAGCAAAAGGAGTGGCAGGCAGAAGCTAGGATATGGCAGGGCATACACACTCATGATGAAGTCTATATTATTTAAGTCTATCAGTAATCTAATCTATTCTGGGGTTCAACCCCAGGCGTGCGGATCTATTTTAACTACTATGACTAAATAATGCAAATTAGAAGTAATTTTATTTATCATTTTCCATCTCCCCCTCACCAAATATGTGTCAGGAGAATGAGAAAAGGCTATCTAATCTTTAAGAATTTTACAGTCTCTTTCTGTTCCTTTTTTTTTTTTAAATAATGATGAATATGTACTAAAGTGCTTTTAGCTCTGAGAATCACATCAGTACATTATTAAAAAAAAAAGTTTCAAGTCCTGATAGGGAAAAAGTATTCTAAATATAAAAAAGTGAGATTATTTTTAGACAAATTAATGAAACCAAGAATCAAGAGAAATACTTTCCCTCTTTTTTCTTTCCTCTTTTTTCTTTCTCTCTCTTTACAAAAAGAAAAAAGTGCAGTTAGAGAGAAGGTAAATGCAGTAGATCTGAGCTGGGTAGAGGCACTGACTAGCACTAAGTGCTAGTGGTAATGTGCAAACATGTGCCTTAAGAGTTCATCAGCTGATGGTCTCAATTTGGCCTCTACAAAAATCCGCTTGAGGAAATCTCGGCTATGGTCTGAAGCATGAGGTGGCAGCTTTGGATTGGTTGGCTGAGTAGCAATTTTAAATATGGCAGCCATTGCTTCAAACTCAGCCCAAGGTGGTTTCTCAGTTAGCATTTCTACCACAGTACAGCCCACACTCCTAAAAAAAAAAGAGCAAAAATTGATAATTTAGACAGAATACATAGCCCAACAGAACATGTTTTAAGTTAAAAATGATAAACCTGCATGTTAAAACAAATTAGAACCTGATTTGCATTTAAAACATCTTTCCTAAAGTAGTACTGTAGAAATGTACATAGGTATTAAAATATGCCTTTATATAATGATTAACTATACTATTTGCCCTAAATGCTATTCATATTTAATTCAATAAACATATTGAACGTCCACTGTGCTAGATGTTAATAAAGATAGAAAGTTAAATAAGACATGATCTCTTTCCTTAAGGAGCTTAAAGATACATATGTAAGTTGGTATAATAAAAAGGTACGAATATGCATAAAAGATACAAAGTGCTAGGAGAAGAAGGAACCACCTTTGGCAGAGGGAGGATCTAGAAAGGCTACATGGAAGAATTAAGATGTGAAAAAGGCCCTGAAGGATAGACAGGATTTCAATAGGTGGAGGAAATTATGTTCTCATTTAGAAATCTTATTTTTTAAATACCAGACCAGCTAATCTGTACTAACTGTTGTTCTGTCTAGTCATAGACTCTCCAAAGTTATCACTGATCTCTTAATTGCCAAATCTAACATCTTCATCCTTCTTGACTAGCTTTTTGATCCTGTCAATCACCCTCTTCTTCTTGATGTTCTCTTGTCTCTAATTTTTTGTGACTGCTCTCTCCTAATTCTGCTCATACCTATCTGATCTCATCTTCTCTTGTCTCCTTTGCTGGATCTTCATCTAGGCCATGTCCACTAACCATGCAAGTCTCCCAAAGTTCTGTCCTAGATGCATTCATCTTCTCCCTCTATGCTATTGCATTTGGTAATCTCATCATGGTTTTTAGTTACCCAAAGTTTCACTTACCATCTCTATGCAACTGACTCTCAGATCTACTTGTCCAGCTCCAAACTCTCTCCTGACCTCCAACTTTCATATCAAACTGTCTTTCAGACATCTTGAAATGGATGTCCTATACAGACATCTTAAACTTAAAATATCCAAAAGTGAACTCATTAGCTTTTCCCCAAACCCTGCCTCTTCTTAATTTCCCTATTATTGTTTAGGTACTATCATCCTTTCAATTAACCAGGCTCACAACCTAGATGTCACACTCAACTCTTCTCTCTATTATCTCCCCCTCACCCCAATTAGTAGTTAAGTCCTGTTGTTTCCATCTTAACAATAACCCTTGTATATGCTCACTTCTTTCCTCTGATACTGCTACCACAGTGGTGCAGGCTCTTATTACCTCATGCTTGGACTACTGAAATTGTCATGTCTAAATAGTCTCGCTGCCTCAATTCTCTCCCCACTCCAGTCTATCTTCACTCAGCTGTCACATTATCTTCCTAAAACACAGGCCTAACCATATCTTACCTGCACTCCCAATTTAGTAAACCCCAGTGATTCCCTGTTACCTTCAAGATCAAATATAAAATCCCCTGCATGGCTTCCAAAGTCCTTTAAAATAAAATAGGGTTCTTCCCTATCTTTCCAGTCTTACACTTTTACTTCTCATTAGATACTCTGCAGCCCAGTGACACTGGCTTTGTTGTACCTCACATCAGAAGCCTCATCTTCCAACTCTGAGCATTCTGACTGGCTGTCTCCTATGCCTGGAACACTCTCCTTCTTCTTCTCTTCCTCCTTGTTTCTCCGGTTCTTTTTACATCTCAGCAGAAATTATACATTTTACAATCAGTCTCTTCTAGTTTCTTTAATTTTAATGACTTCCCCTTATATCTCTCTAGATAGTCTTGTCTGAACCATAGCTGTCTGGTTGTCTCTCCCATGAGAACTGTAAGCTTCTTGAGAGTAGGGCTTGTTTGTTTTTATTTTTTTTGTCTTTTCTTTGTGTCCCCAGTACTTAGCACAGTGCCTGGTGAACAGGAAGTGCTTAATGATAGCTAACCAAGAACAAAATGCCTTTCCCCCTGACTCTAAGTCCTTCAAAAAATGAATGTCTATTATAATCTTTTTTAAATGTGAAGTAGAAGATTTCACCAGAATTTAGAGAATTTTTTTTTTTTTTGCCAGAAAAAAAGGTAAAGATTCCTTAAAAGCCAAGCTTCTGGGAAACTAGTTTATTTCTTAAAATAATTTTAAACATGTCTTTTCACTTCATGCATCACATTATGACGCTATATTATATCTAATAGTGACCACAAATAGTCTTCCATGCAATCAATGCAAGTTGTTTCACAGACTTGGGCTTCATCTTCCTCATCTAAATGAGGGGGCTGGACTAGCTGGTCTATCTTTTAGCTCTAGATCTACGATCCTATGACCAAGAATGGAAGGACAATTAGAAATAGGGTTTTAAGAGATGTAGGAGTGTTAGAAATACCACACTCATTAAGTCAGCAGATAAATCCTATCACCAAAAGTGTGAAGCATTTGGCCATGGCCAACATGGGGATGTTCTGTTTGATCACGCATATTTGTTATAGGATTTTTCTTTTCTTTTTTTCTTCCTTCTATGAGGACAGGGGAGGTGGAAACTGGAAAAAACAAATACTTAACTGAAGAATCTGTTAAAAATAAAGCCAAATTCCACTGGACTGAAACTTTTCTTTAACATCTTTTAAACACAGGTTAATTTCCCGATGTCAAGGTCGGTTTTTATACCTATATACAGGCAGGATATTTTTCAAATATGGTCAAATTAGTCACTTTTCTCCCTTTATCTCTTATACCAAGACACCTTAAATAAAAATACTTTCCTAATATGTGAAAGGAGGGGAAGGTAGAGGGAAAGAATATGCACGAGTAGATTAATCATACTCTTAAAGCAGACAACTTTAATTCTTTAAAACACTTTTTAGACATAGGATCATTTGGCAGATCATGGAACCACGAGACAGATTTAAAAAGTAAATATTTCTAAGAGTTACAGTTTCCAAGAGTACTTTATTATGAAATTGGGGGGGGGGGATGCGGGGAGTTCAGGGGAGGGTTAAGTGACTTGCCTGGAGTCACACAGCTAATAAATGTCTAAGGTTAGATTTGAATTTAGGTCCTCTTTGACTCCAAGGCTGGTGTTCTACCCACTGAGTCACTTAGCTGCTCCAGGACAAAAGAATTTAAATCAGGTTTTACTAACTTTGGTTTGTTGGTAGAAAGGTGGAAATAGAACTTACAACTCATTAAAACGTAGATTATAAAAACTTACCAGATATCTGCTTTTCGGCCATAACCTTCCCCACTGATGACTTCAGGACTCATCCAGTATGGTGTGCCTGTGACAGATTTCATTCCTGTACCAGAAAGACAGATTGTCTGAAGTCGTTTACTGGCACCAAAATCCCCCAGCTTCACATTTCCTGCTGAATCTCGAAGAATATTTGCTCCTGTAAAATAAAAAAACAAAACAAATTTAAGCCGTAGAAGGACAAGGAAAATATCTAATACCTTTTTATGTTCCCAGTGTTTAGCATAGTTCCCTGTACCCAATGAGAACTCCATGAATGCTTCTTATTAAAGATGGGTCTACATAGTCTGGGAGTGAGAGAGATTTAGGTGGAGAAGAGATTCTATCTTTGCATTTTTACCCGGAAAGGGTGGCTTTCTACACATTGCAGACATAAGCTCAAAGAAAAGCAGTAAGTTTAGAAAAATTAGTTTAGAAATGTGTCTAGTGGTCTGACTGAATAACAACTGATCTTTTTATGGGCTTACTGTTACTAACCATTTTAAGATGACCATTGAGATAAAAACAAAAACTAAAAACAGTCTAGCTCCAAGGTGAAGAACATGAACCACGAGGTTGGCTATATGAGTGGAGAAATCCCTTCAATCCCTTGATCTCTCAGTTTTCTCCCAGGCTATCCCTCCTGCAATAGCCACTTTCTCCTTTCTCTATCTTGACCTTTTGGTGAACAAGTTCAATTCTATACCATCTTCTTCACTTAAGTCTCTTGCCCTCTTATTATACTGCTGAACTATACCCTGCCAAATCTTAGCTCTAGAACACTCTTACCATCTGCTGCCTTGGCTCTGATGCATATACTACAGAATGTATCCAATACCAACTGAGTTCACTTCAAATTTCTGTTACATAACTTCAACTAGGCTCTTACTGCTGTTAGTCAATCCTTTTATACCTCCATAATTAACTCATTATCCCACTCACTACAGTGGCTGTTCAAAGACTCTTCATCCCTCTGTAAACTTCCCATGGGTCCTTTTCCTACCTTCTTTCCACTGAGAACCTTGCCTCATATTTTGCTGAAAAAGTTAGCGTCATTCACTGAGAACTCCCTCTTCTCCTCTTTTCTTTTATCACCTGGATGCCTTTTGCCATAGTTGCCCCCTCTGCCCCATCTTAAATGACGAGGTGGCCCTTCTTCTTGCCAAAGTAAACTCCTTTACATGCACAAGTGATCCTATTTCATCTCATCTTCTCTGTTAGATTGGATTTTCTATCATCCCCACTTTCTCACTTATCTTCCATCCTTCCTTCTCTACTTGCTGCTTCCATATTGCCTACAAACATGCCCATGTCTCAAAAACCCCTCACTCCATCCAACTTCCCCTGCTGCTATCATCTCATATTTCTCCTGCCTTTCTAGCTGACCTCTCTGAGAAAGTCATCTATAACAGATGCCTCTATTTCCTCTCTTAATATCTTCTTTTAAGTTTAATTTTTAAAAATTTGTCAGCTCCAAATTCTCCTCCCTTTTCCCCATTTATTAAGATAAGAAAAACAAAGCCTAATACAAATAAATATAGTCATGCAAAGCAAATTCCCATATTAGCCTTATCCAAAAAAGGAGGCAATATATTAAATTTTATGTAATTAAAACTGCCCATTTTACCTCCACTGAACCTCTTGATTTCTTGTTTGATCATGAACTTTGTATTCATACACCTGACGTGTAATTTCTTCTGTTTTTCTAATCTGCTGATGTTACCTTTTACCTCTAAATCATATGCCCATTACTAATTATATGCTTATATTACTTATTACATACTTATCTTGGTATATGGTGTGAAATATTATATATACTCTATTTTAGTTTCTGCCATACTGCTTTCCAGTTTTCCCAGTGGTTTTTATCAAACAGTGAAGTTTTGCCCCAATATCTAGGATCTATAGGTTTATCAAAAGCTAGACTACTATGCTCATTAGCATCTGTATTTATGTACTTAACCTATTCCCGTTATCAATTTATTTCTTACCCAGTACCCAACTGTTATGACAATTATAGTTTTGTAGTATAGTTTAAGAGCCTCTCAATTTCTTCTTAACTCTCTACACTCTGGCTGTCTGACCTCATCATTCAGTGGAAACAGCTTTCTCCATAGTTACCAATAATCTCTTAATTGCCAAATTAATGGACTTTTCTCAATCCTCAACCTTCTTAAAATTTTTTTTTAATTTGTTTATTTTTAGTTTTCAACATTCACTTCCATAAGATTTTGAGTTCTACAGTTTGTCCCTCTCCCTCCCCACTCCCCTCCCAAGACAGAATGTAATCTGATATAGGCTCTCCCTAAATATTCATAATAAACATATTTTCACATTAGCCACGTTGTAAAGAAGAATTAGAACTAATGGGAGGAACCAGGAGAAAGAAGAAAACCCTCAGCTTTCCTGAGCTCTCTGCAGCCTCTGACACTGCCAACCACTCTCTTCTTACTAGATTTTTGGGACACTGGAGTCAGACAGAGTCAATAAAAACTGATTAAGTGCCTACTATGTGCCTGGCACTGCTAAGTGCTAGGAATATAAAGAAAGGCGTAAAATATTCCCTACTCTCAAGAAATTCACCATCTAAGAGGAAGACAAAATATAAGAAGCAGAAAAGGAAGAGAGAAGGTTGCCAGCACTTCCCTCTCACCCCACCAAGTATTCTTTCTTCCAGTGACACTGATTTCCTTGCTTTTTCTCAAATAAGATATTTCATCTTCTGACTCCAGGCATTTCCACTGGCTCTCCCTCATGAGAATACTCTATTCCCTTAACTATACCTCCTGGCTCCTCCAGCTTGCTTCAAAGCACAGCTCAAATCTCAACTTCTACAGGAAACCTTTTATAACCTCTCAATTCTAATACCTTCCCTTTATTGATTTATTCTCCCCAGCTACTATTGCCTTTCCTTCTAAGGTAACCTTCCATCTAGTCTGTACATACCTATTTACATACATATTGTCTCTTCCATTAGAAAAAGCTCCTTGAAAGCAGGGGCCATTTTGCTTTTTCTCTGTATCTCTAGCACTTAGAGTGCCTGACGAACAATAAATGTTTAATAAATGGTTTTTGATTAATTTAACTGTTGGTTTTCTAATTATGTTCCAAACATTAGAGTCAAAAGACCTAATAAGTTACAATTATGTCTCTAATACTTCATACTTGTGCCTCTGGGAGAATCATTTTGTTGATGTAAGTATCAACTGTCTTGTCTGAAATTTAAGTATACTTGTATTATTTATTTACCTGTGCTTTTGTGAGGAAAGCACACTAAAAACCATAAAATGGCATGGAAATTAAAAAGCTATCATTATTTCCTGAAGTAGAGAATCACTAATATTACCTTTTTATGGGCAGGTCAATATTTTTGACGAATAACTTTTTTGATTATAAACTGACTTTTTTATTTTGAGAATTTTAATTCTGCTTCTGATATTCACTAGTAAAGCTGTTTTTCATCTTAAAAAAACTTTTAAAAAATTTATTTACATATAGGGTATAAATATTTTTAAAAATGAAAATGCTTTAATACTAACCTTTAATATCTCTATGTACAATCATATTACTGTGCAAGTAGTGAACTCCCTCCAGAATCTGTCGGGTGTATTTCCGGGTCACATTCTCAGTAAGAGCTCCATATGCTTTTAACTGATCCTTAATTGAACCCTATGTTGAGAGAGAGAGAAAAAAAAGAGAGAAAAAGAACATGGTACATCATTAAGAAGAACAGTACTTAGCAAAGTAGTAGAATATAAAATAAACACATAAATCATTAGCATTTTTATATATTTTCAGTCCTCCCAGAAGACTACTGCAATCAGAATGGTGATAATTAAACCTTAGGCAAACAGCAATAGCCAAAAATACACTGTAGTTTGTATCATCATTTTTTTTCCTAATGAAAAATTAGTATTTTCTTACTTGGCTAATTAATCTAATACTTTAGGTGGGAATAAATCACAGTTAGTTAAAAGAA
Source organism: Petaurus breviceps papuanus (assembly GCF_028583685.1). Taxonomy (NCBI): domain Eukaryota; kingdom Metazoa; phylum Chordata; class Mammalia; order Diprotodontia; family Petauridae; genus Petaurus; species Petaurus breviceps. The sequence goes on along the minus strand of NW_027187325.1, from coordinate 341,313 downwards.
AAATCTTTAGTTAAAACAGACATCATAAATTAATTGTTCTTTAAATGTTTAGTAGAATTCATTTGTGAATCCATCTGGTCCTAGGATTTTTCTTTTCATTTTTTCCCTTTTTTTGGTTTTTAGAGAGGGGAGGTAGGGCAATTGGGGTTAAGTGACTTGCCCAAGGTCACATGGCTAGTTTTGTGTTAAGTGTCTGAGGCCGGATTTGAACTCAGGTCCTCCGGACTCCAGGGCCAGTGCTCTATTCACTGCGCCACCTAGCCACTCCCCCTAGGATTTTTTCTTATAGATCTCACTGCTGGCTAATTAATTTCTTTTTCTAAGATGGGATTATTTAAATATCTCTTTCTGTTAATTTGGGCAATTTGTATTTTTGTATTCACCCATCACTTATATTGTCAGAATTATCAGCATATAATTGGGCAAAATAGCTGCTAATAGATTTAATTTCATCTGACTGGTGGTAAATTCACCTTTTTCTTTTGCTACTGGTAATTTCGTTTTCTTTCTTTTAAAATTTTTTTCAAATCAAATTAACCAATGGTTTATCTATTTTATTGGTTTCTTTTTTTATAAAACCAGCTCTTAATTTTACATACCAGTTCAATGCTTTTCTCTCAATTTTATTCATATCTCCTTTGATTTTCAGGATTTCCAATTTGTATGTTTAACTGGGGATTTAGAATTTATTTTTCTAGCTTTTTTAGTTCCATATTCAATTAATTGATCTGATTTTTCTCTATTTTATTGATGCAAGTATTTAGAGAGATATATTTTCCCCTAAATACTGTTTTGACTATATCCCAAAACATTTGATTATGTTGTTAAAACAGTCTCATTATTGTCCTTTCTTTACTGAAATTACTGGTTGCTTCTATGATTTGTTCTTTTACCCATTCATTCTTTTAGGATTAGATTAGTTTCCAATTAAATTATTTTGATGATCTGCAGCATGTGGTGCTCTTTATTGAGATGCTCATGGTGTCAGTAATATATACTAAGGCACTTTTCTTATATAAAAAATGAGTAGGGCTTTAATTAATTTCTCCATGAAAGTCACTGGGACCTGAATTCAGAGCTTATAAGCATAATGTAGCTTTATATATTTTAGGGTCTATGGGATTTATTTCTTTTTTTTTATTTTAAAGTTTTATCTGCTCATACATAGGTAAGTCTGAGTAATGCAGCACATATGATACAATTAAGAATACAGGTACATCCAGCAACCAGTGTATCATAGAGAAAACGAAGACAGCTCTCTAGAATCACCATCCCACTGGGAAAGCAGTAATAAAGACCTTTATTTTATTTATGAAAGAGACCCAAGATTTTTTTTTCTTTACTTCTGTGTAGACTAAGTACTTTTTTGTTTGTTTGTTTTTTGCTTTTTGGAGAGGAGAAGGCAGGGCAATTGGGGTTATGTGACTTGCCCAAGGTCACTCAGCTAGTAAGTGTTAAGTGTCTGATGTTGGATTTGAACTCAGGTCCTCCTGACTCCAGGGCTGATCCTCTATTCACTGTGCCACCTAAATGCCCCCAGACTAAGTACTTTTAAATTAATTTTAAATCAGATTTACACACTCCTTTATTGAATATAATTTTTATTGCATTATGATCTGAAAAGGATGCATTTAATATTTCTGCTTTTCTGCATTTAGTTGTGAGGTTTTTAATGCCCTAATAAATGGTGAATTTTTGTGTAAGTGCCATGTACCACTGGGAAAAAAGGTATGTTCCTATCTATTTCCAATCAAATTCTCCAGAGGTCTAGCTTCTCTACCTTTCCTAGAACTCTATTCATCTCCTTAACCTTTTTTCTTCTTTATTTTTTCTTAGATTTACCTAGTTCTGAGAGGGGAAAGTTGAAGTCCTTCACAAGAATAGCTTTGCTATTTCCTCCTGTAACTCATTTAACTTTTCCTTTAACCTTACATATTCTCTTAGTCTTTCTTTGTTGTTAGAATATCCATTTATTAACAAAAGGATTACTTTGGCTCAAAAACTTTTCTGTGTTCTTTCTTTGAGGACATACCTTGAATAACAAATATTTTCTTACAAGATTTACTAACTTACCCCTGGCATATATTCCATAAATATGGAAAGCGTTCTTTCCTGGGGATCCCGTAAGCAGCCATAATACTGAACAATTCGCTCATGCAGCAGGTTTTTCAACAACTGAATTTCACATTCAAGTGCATTTACTTCCTGAAACAGAATTTAAAGTAAAGTTTATAAAAAGCTTAGAACAATTATAGCCTAAAGATGTGCCATCACAAAACTAGATGATCAAAATGATGCAGAGTTTACTTTAAAATATCCATTGAGAAATAACACACTATAAAACACCCATAAACAATATGCCTTTGACGGCAGAAACTTTATCCTTGATTACTGGTTAAAACTATACCGATTCAGATTTTTCATTTGTTTCACTGAAAAGGATAATTTACATTATAAAAGTTTTAGAATGATCATTGAATACTATTTATTTATATCAAAACCTTTCAATGGAGAATTGAAATAATTTATGTTAAGAGAAATCAGAAAATACCACTGCATATTACATTTAATTCACTAAAAATGTGTTGATGTAATTACAGTTTATATGATGATTCTTACCTTGCTAGTCTCTGGACTATCAGGGTCAAACTGAACTTGTTTAACAGCCAGCTCTCTTCCTGTATCAACATCATAACATAAATATACTCTGCCAAAGGCTCCCTGACCAAGCAATTTGCCTAGTCTCCAGTTAGTTGGTGCTCTTGGTGCTGAAAAATAGATCTTTTACTTAGTAGGGTACGGTTAACAACATAAATAATGAGAAATCAAATGAATAAGGGCATTAAAGTTAAATTAATATGTTCAGCTATTCAAGAAAAGCTTTAAAGGGCATATCTTAAGTTACTACCTTTCAGAGAATTTATGAAGAATTTTAAAAACAAAAGACGTACTCTTTTATTTCTTTTTTAGGAAAGTGTTGCTCTTAGGCTAGCATGTCCAAAGTAGGAAAAATAATAGAAAAAGGAGCTGGAAATCTTAGAGTTCACTTTAAGAAATGCCACAAGATCACTAAAGAAAATATGTTCTGCAACAAATGTTCTCATTAAGCTTTTAACCATAGAATCCAAAGGCAACCAAAAATCAACTGAATTTTTAAAGTGCTAAATAATATTTAAGTACCACACTTCTATGAATGACAAAATGAATTAAGAGACAAAGCCCTTCATCTTTTCTATTGTCAGTACATTCCTGTGCTGGACTTGGAAAAAGGAGCACTTCAGTTTAAAATTGCTTTGTGGCCTTGGGAAAGTCAATGAATCTCTTTCAGTCTTAGTTTCTACCTAAACCTCCAATGCCTCCAATGAGGCATTTGGACTTTACGGCTTCTGAGGTCCCTTCTAGTTCTGAATCTATGATCCTAAGATACTAGTCTAAAATGTACTTTAAAGAATTTAAAATCCCACCTCCTTTATAAGTTTGAAAGAACTCACATCTTAGGGTTTTGAAGTATTAAGCTTTAAATACAAATGAAATAAAATAAACTATATGATTTCACCAATGTGATATCCACAGTAGCTGCTATGAATATGTCGATGTATTCCCAGGTTTGAATCACAAGATATAACAGACTCTCCACATGGAAAACAGAACCAAAACATTTGTTCAACCAGAAAGCCAAATCCATCATAGCAACAAAGAAATATATACACGATATCATTGTAGAGGGTACCACCATCTCCAATCCTTCCCCCTGCCTTTCCACAAACAACATTCACAACTTTCTGCCTGATTCCTTTCTCTCCCTCAGCTCTAACTACTCTCACCAACTTCCTCCCAGTTCTCTTCTAGTTCTGCCCCTTCTTGCTCCACCTGTTTGGCAAGCTCCTCCCACCACAGACTGACGTGTCTCAGGCTTCCATGTGACTCAAGTAGGTCACATGGGCCTATTAATGGATGGGAAAGATCTTCCTATTAAGCAAAACTACATCAACAAAACAATGATCTGAACTATTCATATCACCACTTTGAAATGGAGGCTAAGTGACTTCCATAATACATTCACAATAGAGTCAAACGCCATACTCTTTTCATTGTAAGATAAATTTAGCAGGAATATCTTTACAACTCAGGAGATTAGAAATAGAGAATTAAATTGGTTAAGCCTTCACTATAAAACCCAGTTACGAATTTCTATTTGGATTCTTGGACAAGAAATTCAAATGTATAATAATGGCACCTGATGCTTAGAAAACCTACATGTAGGCACACTAATGAACCTCACTGAGGGAGCTAGGTGGAAAAATGGATATAGCACTTGGCCTGGAAGAAGGAAATTCTCCCTGCCAGAGTTATAGCCAGCAGCTGAGCTGAAGTTATATATAAAGAATAATAATTGAGCTTCTCCACAAACAAAATTAAGGTATCTAGGATGAGAAGGGAAGTGGCTGAATGGGGAAAAAAAAATCTTTATATCAAATTTCTCTGATAAGGTTGTGATATCTAAGATACTTAAAAGGTCAAAAAGCCATCCCCAATAGATAAACCATGAAAAGATATGAATAGTTTTCAAAAGAAAAACTGCAAACTATTAATATCCATGTAAAAGAATGCAACAAATCATTAATAAGAGAAATGCAAAGAAAAACAACCTTGAGGCTTTACATTTTGAAAACTGGCAAAGATAACAAAAGATAGTAATAGTCAATATTGGATAGGTTGTAGAAACACACACAGTGCATTGTTGGTGACACAATGAATCAGTGCAACCATTTTGGAAAGCAATTTGGAATTATACAAATAAACGACTAAAGTATCCATCTACCTTTCTGACCCAGAGGTTCCATTACTAGCCTTATACACCAAGAAGGCTATTGATGAGAGAAAAGTCTTCATATATACCAAAATATTTATAGCAGCAGTTTTTGTGCTAGCAAAAAATTAAAAACAAAGCAGATGTCCATTTACTGGGGAATGGTGAAACAAATCATGGTACATGAAATGGAATATAATTCTATCTTAAGAAATGAGGCATGTGATAAATGTAGAGAAGCATGAAGAGATCTACATGAACTAGTGCTGAGCAAAGTCAAGAAAACTATAATATACACAATAATGGCAAAAATGTAAATGGAAAGAATAATCATAAAAAAGTCAAAAGTCAATGTTACAAAATTATAAAGAACAAGCATGGCTCAAAAAAAAAGAGAGGAGAAGACACTCTATCTCTACCCCTCTGCAAAGGTTGGAGGTCCATAAGTATTGTACATTGTATATACTTTCAGACTTTTTTTTTGATATATTGACCAGTTATGCTTATTTCCCCCCTCTTTTTCTTTTAAAAAATATTTTAAAATATTATTATTATATGGGATGATTCTCTGGGAGGGGAGAGGAAAAATAGTGGGAGAAATTATGGTGATGTATAAAAACAAAAGATACCAATAAAAACTAACTAGAAAGACCCCAAAATTACAACTATATGGTTAGACTAGGAAGAAATAAAAGGCAACATATTTATAAATGATCAATGAAAAAAATCATCTTAGTAAATTTTTTAAATCAATTTTTTACACAATTTGCAGTGACACTTTCCTCATGAAAATAAGAGAGCAGCAGAGTGAAAACTCCCAAATGGGAGTGGCACCATGCTGATGCTCCAATATTCCACTATCCTAAGAGACTATCCTTTAGCCTCAGGTTAGGAACATACAGTTTTGAGGGAAGCAGTTTCATGACAGTTATTACTAAGACATTCCGAGCTTTAAAATCTTGAAGTTTCTACTAAAAATTTTAGTGTACCAATTACTACTACTTACAACGGCTGGGTGGGCTTATGTCCATTACAGTCAGAGTGGGATTCTCTATATCACTTCCCCTTCTCATTCGGCTATCCTCATACTCTGGAGTAAAGATGCTGCTTCCACTACTGGTACTTAGTGAACGATCAGTAGGACTGAAACTGACTGGAGAACGGAAGCTGTTCCCTTGAGTCCTTCTGGCCCTTGGAAAAGTCTTGCGACCTATAAAATAATTTTAAAAATTACACTGTAATTTATTAATGGCACTAGATTGTAAATCGTTTAAAATCTGTAGTCCAAGGGACAATACAAGTTTTTTCTATGTACAAACCAGGTAACATTATTAGCAGCCATATAATTACATTCTATTAGGTTTATTATAATACTTTTCAACAAAGAATTAATTCAAGGTTATATATCTGTGACACAGAACATTATGAAACAAAAATAAGAAAACCAGGGAAGAGAATAGGTAGAAGCAGAAATGGATGAGAGAAGTGGACAGACAACAGAAACCAAATGCCATTGTGAGGTAAAGAATGGCTTTTGTTATGAAGATATTGTTATGTAGATTTCATGTTAAATTATTAGCCAATGTCATATACTTCTCAGGAAAGTTACAAAACCAAATGCCTAGAGACCAATGTTAATTGGTAAAAAAAATTTTTTTATGAAAAACAAGAAACTAGCGAGTCATCTGGAAAAACACTATCTCATTTGAATAATTATTAGCAATGAATCTGGATAAAAATCTCAATTTTAAAATGAAAGAAAAGCTTACTAAAATGTTCCTTAAGAATTTAGTTTTCATTTTGGAAAAACAGCATTTCTAGCAGCATTAAAAGTAGAATTTTACTATAGATTCTGAATTCAAAATGCAAGAAACTTACCATCATTATAGTCTGGATGGTGATATGATACATGATATCTTCTTGGATAAGTACCACCTTTTCCAAATTTCTCAAAGATAGGATTATCATAGTCTGAGAGAAAAAGCAAAACACTGGTAATAACGCACAGTAGTCTTTAAAAAAAAAAAAAACCTGAAAACCCCACACTTAACAGAATGTTATTTTTACCTTACAAAATAACACAATTGTCTACACTGCATCAATTTAGCTTAGACATTTTTTAGATAGTTATGCACATACATATACATGTATATATAACACAATCTAGATATTAAAGAGGTAGTCCAAAACATACTTCAGGAAGTCTTCTTCCTATTTTTTTTTTTTATTTTTAAGCAATCGGGGTTAAGTAACTTGCTCAAGGTTACACGGCCAGTTATTTCTGGGTGTGGGTGCTGAGTGTCTGAGCCCGGGATTCGATCTCCAGGTCATCCCAACACTGGAGCCGGTGCTCTTACTCGCTGAGCCACCTGGCCGCCCCTAAGCAATTGGGGTTAAGTAACTTGCTCAAGGTTACACGGCCAGGTGTTTCTGGGTGGGTGCTAAGTGTCTGAGCCCGGGATTCGATCTCCAGGTCTTCTCAACACTGGAGCCGGTGCTCTTACTTGCTGTGCTACCTGGCCGCCCCTTCTTCCTATTTTCTATGCATATCTTTCAATAGTCCTCTCTCCCATTAAGTTTGGATAAATTTCATAGGTAGACATGACTTAAAACAGATTGTACTTTATATAAACTGTTCTACACTGAAAAAAAAAATCATCTTGCAAATTTAAAAATTTTCCTTAATATTTTCCCACTTAAATAAAAAAGCCAGCTTAAATATAAAGTAAAATAAATGTTACTATCTGGAATCATACGGGGTGGCTAGGTGGCACGGTGAATAGAGCACCAGCCCTGGAGTCAGGAGGACCTGAGTTCAAATTTAGCCTCAGACACTTAACACTTCCCAGTCATGTGACCTTGGACAAGTTACTTAACCCCAATTGCCCTTCCAAAAAAAAAAAAAAAAGCAAAAAACAAACAAACAAATAAACAAACAAAATCTGGAATCACATAAACTAACCTGTAAATTCCTGATGATTATCTGGATAACTCTGTGCTCTTGGCATTCGAGTTTTGGGATAACTGTCACTATAAATATAAAAATATAATATGTAATACACAAAAAATTTAACAGAAAAATTAGTAATGGCAAACATAAATTTTAATGAGCAATACTGGAATCCAATATATTAAAATTTTTGGAACTGCCCCTGAAATTCCACTCATAAACTTTCTGTGTATGAGACAACACATTGGGGTGTGGCATAAAGAAGTACCCTAATATTGCAAGGTAGTTTAGAGGCAAAGGCTTTGTCTATCAAGACAATGAAAGGTGAAAAAAAAATCAGTTAATTGAGCTATTTAGCATTATATAAGGAAAAAAAGGCAAAGTTGTGCCTTACATTTATCAAACCAGTTATATACAACAACCACGGATTCCATGTACTTGGGTACCTGAAAATTAAGTATGTATCATGATCTGACACTACAGTTATGACAGATCTCAACACACTGCTTTCACAAATTTTCAGGAAGTTCAAGGGACTGTAGATTTCCCCAAATATTATTACTCTCCATTCTTGTAAACTGTAGTAGAATTACTTCTGTGAAACCAAGAGAGGAAACACTTGAAGCAAAGATCTCAGCAGCAACTGGCTTCTCCTCTGTCCAAAAAAAATCGGCCATTTTATAAAGATATATTCTATGGAAGGCAAATATATTTAACCTAACTTTAAAACTTCCAAGTCCACATATCAAGCAACCTTTAAGCAGGGCTACAAAGGATTTCTAATATAGCGCCAAATATACATTCAAGGCAGTTCAACTAGATGCTGAGACTACAAAAGAAAAAAAAAAAGAATAAATTCTTGCCTTCAAGGTACTTGCTTACATTCTTTTGGGAGAATTCACCATATCCACCAATAAGAATAGTAGAATGAAAACTGAGGAAGGAGAGAATTAATTGGTAATAATTAAACAGAGCCTTGAAGGAAGAAAAGAAATCAGAGATTTAGAGATGAAGAAGCACATCCAGGGGAGGCAAATGGCCTGTGTGAATACATGGAGTCAAGAGACGGAGTATTATGTCTGAGAAATAGCTAGTGGTCTAATTTGGCTGGAACATAAAGTTCCTGTAGGAGAACAGGAAGAAATAAGGCTACAAATGCAGGTTTGGGTCAAATTCTAAAATGCCTTAAATGCTAGGCTAAAGGGTTTGTGTTTTGTACTCTAGGCAAAGGTGAATCATTCAAGGTTTTTGAGTCTGGGAAAGAAGATGATCAAAAATGCCTCAAAGATTATTCTGGAAGCTGTGGAAGGACAGATTACAAAGTCAAAAAGCTGGAAGATGATCAATTAAAAAGTCAATATAAATAGTATAGGAGGGAGGTGATTAAGGACCATATTAGAGTAATAGCAATATGTAGAGAGAAGAGGATGAATGTATGAAATATCTACTGATTAACTGATGCAAGAGATGCTATAAGAAGTAAAATCCACAAGATGTGGAAACTGACTATGGCAACTGGGTTTAGGCAAAAGAAAAAAGAAAGAGCAATGGAAAGGAAAGAGTCAAAAATGAAACCAAGGTGGCAAATATTGGTAACTAGAATGACTGGAGTAGTAAGTTTAGATGAGTTTGAGATGTCAGCAGGGCATCCAGGGAGAGACACATGCCTAACAGGAAGTTAGCAATATGTGACTGGAAGTCAGGGGGTTTATGACTGAATATATAATTTTAGGAGTCATTTACATAAAGTCAACTGAATTCATGGAAGCTGATAAAATCACCAAGAGAGTGTCGAGAAGATCAGGGCAGAGTCCTGTGGGACACTCATATTTAAGGTCATCAAAGGAGTTTACAAACAGGTAAAAGGATAATCAGGGTAGAATAGCTTCATAGAAGTGCAGGAAAGAAATGATAGCTGGTAACATCAAAAGCTGCAGAGCAGTCAATTTGTATGAGGACTAAGAATGACCAATGGATTTAGCAGGTAAGAGACACTTAAACAAATAAAAATATTTATAATTTTGAGAGTGCTGTATTTTGGCACCTGCTATTATTGCCTAAAGCTGTCTCAAAGATAAGGAGAACCATGTGACGACTGGATAGTTTGTCTCTCCTTTCTCACGTATATAAAGGGCAAGTCTCTGGTTTGCTGCCAAAATCTTGGCACCAACTGAAGGGCTCTCTTCCTGAAGTCCTTAACCTGCAAACTAGACAATTACAATCTTCTCTCCTCAAAGATATAGAAGAAATCCTACTCTGGAGGCGGCTAGGTGGTGCAGCGAGTAAAGTGCTGGCCCCAAACTCAGGAGGACCCGAGTTCGGTTCGGCCTCAGACACTTAACACCCACACACAAAAACTAGCCATGTAACCCTGGGCAAGTTACTTAACCCCAATTGCCCTCCAAAAAGCAAAAAAAAAAAAAAAAAGAAATCCTACTCCGTCTCCTCAGCTGTTGGATAATTGCTAAAAGCTTTTACCTTGTTTATTTTAATGATCATATATTATTTTGATTTTAAATTTGAAAAATTCTGTGAGACAGGAAACAGGAAGTACAAATAAAAGGAAAAGAGTCTATACCCAGAAAAAGAAAGGCAACATTGGGAAAAAAAAGGTATAACACAGAGAGAGAGCCCAACTACTGCTCTAATATAAACAATATGTTAAAAGATTTAAAGAGGGTGGTTAGGTGGTGCAGTGTAGACAGCATTGGCCTTGGACTCAGGAGGACCTGAGTTCAAATCCGGCCTCAGACACTTAATACAAAACTAGCTGTGTGACCTTGGGCAAGCCACTTAACCCTAAATGCCCTACCTTCCCCCCTCCAAAAAAAAAAGCAAAAAAAAAATTTTAAAGAAAGAAAGGTCTCATGAGTTTCATGTCTTCTTTAGAAGAGTAATGTGAGGGCATGGACAAGAATAACAAGCTAAGAAAGTGTGGATGGTTACAATCTGTCCCCATGAAGTACACAGAGATGAGATCATAGTTCCACTGAAGTACTATATATTTGTACTTGTCATATCATCTATACTTGGTTATAGATACTATCATGAGGGTACAGAGTGTGATTTAAAGATGCTTTTGTCCCACCTCAATTGCTTGTGTCCTGGCATCTGTCCCTACCCACTGTACTGAATTTCTCAAAATACGACAATCATTTCCTAATTTGCTACATAAAATGTAACTTTCAGTGGTTGGCCCCTTTGACCTCTTTGCAACATCTGACATTTAGCACGCCATTTCTCCCTGAATATCCTCCCTTCCCTAGGCTTCCTAGACATCATACTACTCTGGCTTTGCTCCTAATTCTCTAACTTCTAATTCTCTATAGCCTTAGATGGCATCTTTTCTTCCTAAGTCTTTAAAATTATTATTATTCAAGGCACATTACCATTATAAAAGGTTCTGCCTGTTTCCCTTCTCTTCTTTCCCTGTATGTGATAACTTAAAAAATTTCACTCACTGCCTGGGCTTCAATTATTATACTGAAGAGACAAAGACAAAAATAACCATTACTACTCTCAATCGGTTTAGATTCTGCTAAGATAATATAACATATACTCATACATACAGATACACGAGTGAGAAATAAATACAAGGTAATTTGAGGAGAAAGACAGTACTAACAACTGGTGAAGGGAAGGAGGATTAGGACAGGCTTCATGGAGCAGGTGGTAGTTGATCTGAGTGTTAAAAGATGACAGATTCAGAAAGGCAACAGTGAAAAGGGAATGCATTTCAATAAGTGGGAGAGTATCTATAAATGCCGAGGTGGAAGATGGAATGCTGAATTCTGGCACTAATAGTAAATCTGGATGGAATGTAAAGCAAATGAACGAGTAATATGAAGTAAGGATAAAGATGCAGGTTGGAGTCAGACTGTGGGGGGTTTACATGCCAGGTTGAGGAGTCTGTATTTTTATCCTGGAAGCAAACAGTAAGCCACTGAAGGTTTCTAAGGAGGGGAGATGGGCAGACTTGCACATCAAGGAGATTATTTTGTAAGTGTGTAAAATGCTAACTGGAAAGGGACGATAATGGAACAAGGGGGACCAATTAGGATATTATCCTAAAAGCCTAAATTAGGGTGGGGGCAATGAGAAAGATTTGATTAAGTAAACCTGACAGGACTTAGCAAATGATTAGAAGGTGTGAAAGAGAAGGAGAAGGAAGAGCCTTGGACAACTCCGAGGCTAAAAACCTGGGTGCCTGGGAAGATGGTGGTGCCATCAAAATAAATTAAGGTAATATGGAGGAGGGGAAGGGTTAGTTTTAGAAAACTTAGTTTGAGATACCTATGTGACATTTAGGTATAGATGTCTAGCAGGCAGCTGGTGACATGGAACTGGAGTGTTAACAAAAGGTTAGAGTTGTATATAAAGGTTTAGGAGTTATCTGCCTAAAGTTAACGTTCCCGTTCTCTGTTCCCCTTCACTGTGGAGTAACTTAAAATCATTTTCCACATTCGATGCTTCTGCTTCCTCATATCCTCCTTATACTCTCTCCTTACAATCTCACTTTTGCTCCCCCTGCTCTGCTAAAACTAGTCTGACCTCCTAATTACTAATCTAATGGCCTATTTTCACTCTTCATTACCATTCACCACTACCCTTTACTAGTAGATTCTCCCCCTCCCCACCTTGCTTCAGAAACATCACTTTACTGATTTCCTTTTCCCTTCTCCACTCCTCTATGCTTCCTCATCCTCTTCCTGATACTTTAATGTGGATTTTCCCCAAAATTCTGTCCTTGGTCCTGTTTACTTTATATCCCCTAGAAATCTACCCATCACCTGCCTGGACTACTATAATTCCCACCAAGTCTTCTTGGTCTTATTCACTCCTACCATCAATCATCCTTCATACTACTGACTATGCTTGGTGTGACCTTTTATATCTAGTTCAGAAAACAAGCTGGAGCTTATACTGGTAGATGGTGTGAAGTACTGATCTAAACCTAATTTCTGCCAGATTGCTTTGAAATTTTTCCAGACTTTTGTGTGTTGTATTTTGTACTGAATTCAGTGCCTGCAAAAGTCTGTCTCTCTAGATGAACTTTTGGGTTTTCCTCTTTGTCTCAGCTTCCAGGAAACTCAAAGCTAAATTCAGTGCTAGATATCAAGGTAGTCTATGCCCCTTTGTTGATCGGCAACATTGCTTCTCTGATCCTTTTAACTAGTTTTTGTTTCTTTTATTGTTCCATTTTTAAGTGTTAATTTTATATGCAACTTCGAAGAGTTTTTGGAGGCAGGCAGAGTAAAAATCCTATATATTTTTAAAATAGAAAAAAAAATAGTATATAAAAACTGAAACATAAATCTGCTTCAATTCTCAGTTTAAGTTGTTTTAAACACATTTATTTGGGCAAGTAAGGGGTACCTAAGTATTCATAGAACTTTAGTGAAAGGAATATTTGATATGGAGGTCCAATATTTTTTAAAGATGATGACCCAAAGGATATAAGTGACTTGCTAAAGTTTAGCTTAAGAATATAGTATTTTTATTGACCTTCGCTGCCACCCATGTCTTTCTGAAAATCTATCATAGATTGGGCCTTACCCATCCAGAGGGCTATCAAGTGATGGACAGCTTCCTGAGCCAGAATTTTCAGGACTGCTCAATGAGAGTGGATCCAACATCTAGAAATGGAATATCATGATAATGTTGAAGGAGAAGTTTCTTGATGTTAAGTTTAAAATTAGTTTCTCCAGGTAAGGCACTACCTTTCTGCTTCCATAAAGAGAATTATGGTCTTTTAATACCTCAAAATGGCAGTATGTTTAAAATACTAATAAAATTTTTATAGCCCTCAAATTCCTACGTCACAGAGTTACAGCTGAAAACTATAACCACGTTATTAACCTTTCCCTTTTTCTCTTTGGAACACATAAAAAACTACTGATAATCTTTGAATTAGCAGGTATAATTTTTTTAGATGAAAAATACCAATAAGCTAGATTTTTGTACACAAAAATAAACACCTGCACATACTGTGAATACAAACAAAACACTAGTCCCAACTTAGCAAACAACAGGAGCTGTTCTGTATTTTTTGCTATTCAACCTACTAGAGAAGAAAGTTATTAGATTATATAGTAGGAGTCAAAATAAGATACATATCAGGTACCTGGCAAAACTTTTGTTTATAAAGGATAAGTGATCTTGACAGCCCCCCCATCCCCAATTATACAATTAATTTACTTACTTGGTCCATGCTTTCTGGAATAAACTCTCCTTCACTGTTGATACTAGTAAATGACCCATTTCTAGCAACCTGATGTAGTTCATCTGGAATGTAACCGGGGGGAGGTGAATTTCTATCTCTAGTAGTAGGACCTTTAAATTGAAAAAAAAGTCATTAAAATACAGAACATATAAGTATCAGTAAATAAATTTATTTATATTCTATTTTCTATCTGAACAAAGATTTTTGAACCAGAGCTTGAATACTTTAACTTATGCTAATAGATTCTTAAATATTTCAAGTTATCAGTCAATGACAAAACATTAATTATTAATATCAATCAATGACAAAATTATCAACATTTGGGTTTCTATAGAGTAGCAGTGGCTCTTAACTTGGGGATCTGTGAACTTGTTTTATGTAACAAAAAGTTTATAACTACATTTCAATAATTATTTTCCTTTGCAATGCTTTATTTTCTGTTATACATTTAAAGACATTAGCCTGAGGAGTTCATAAGCTTCAGCAAACTGTCACAGAGATCTATGACACAAAAAAAGTTTAAGAAGCCGTGATTTAAAAAGTGCCAGGGAAGTGGGGAGGACAAACAGAAGGATAACATTAGGAAACGTTGGTAGTGTAAGAAACAAGTGATATCGAAATTTATTTTTTAAAAATGTTCCTGAAAAATGTAGCTCTCCTTGCTATAATTATTTAACAAAACAAAAAAAACCCCAACCCTCTGATCTGTAATATGATTTCTTGAGAGGCCCAGCTATGAGGAAGGATAGATGACCAGAATAAGCCTTTATCCTAGATATATTTCCCATTATGAATTAAACTGACATCTTGGTTTATAAATCCGTCTATTCTGAGTTTCACTTTCTATGAATCAATTAACCAAATCCTTACCACATCTTTTCTGAATTTACAAAGCTGAGAGCTGAAATATGGTAAATCCTAAAATATATAATTACTTCTGGGGATTTCTTTAAAAAAGATCAGGCTTAAATGATTTGAACATCTAAAGCATTATTCAAGGCACTGAAGGTAGAATGATAAAACCAAAACAGTAGCTTAACTCAAAGAGATCTGGGATATATAACCTGAATACATATCTGTATAATACAAGGAAAACTGAGATGGGGAGAACACTATTGACTTGGGGTATCAGGAAAGGTTTCATGGAAGAGATTGCATGAGATATTAACCTTGAACAAAGCCAGGAATTCCAAGAAGCAGCAATGAGAAGGAAGTGCATTTCAGCAATGGGGAATTAAATGTAAATGCACAGGAGCAAGAAGGAGACAGAGTATTAAGTCTGGGAATGTGTGTAGTCTAGTTTGCCTAAAACTGAGTTTGTGAAGGGAAGCAGTATAAAATGGTGCTAGAAATGTAGGTCAGAACTAGATAGTTTTTACTTTATTTAAAAAATTTTATTGTTATTCAGTCATATCTGACTCTTCATGACTCCAATTTTTTAAATAGAAAGAATTTATTTTCTCCCATGGTCATGCATTATCCACGTTCACAACTGTATGTTGATCTGCATCTGAAATACATCACCTCTCATTCAGGAGGTAGTGGAATAAAATCATTTAAATCATTAAAATCTTGGAATCTTGGAATCTGGGCCCATATCTCCTGAATCAACTTTGGTTTGTTTGGTTGAGACCTGTTACTTTATCTGTGTAGGGAACTCCCAGTAAGGAAACTCCCTCTAATAATACAGATCAGCAACTGAGTTGCCTTGGAGAGTGGAAGATTAAGTGACCTGCCCAGAGTAACAAAGTCAACATATGTAAGAAGCAAAACTTGAATCCCAATCCTTTCACTATAAACCATGCTGCATCTTGTGATTCTAATGACTGAATATTAGATCAAGATATATTTGTGTAAAAATTATCATCAATGATTATTTTTTCTGTTCCTTTTGCGTTTTACATTTTTAACCCTTTCTAAACAAACAAAAAATGCAATGGACACGTGCCCACAAATGCTACTAAGTAACAGTGTTATCAATCCTTAATCAACCAGCAGTAATGACAGGGGCTGTAATATGCTTGGTGCTACGGAATACAAAAGCAAGTCAAAAACTGCCTATCAATTATAAAGCAATAGCTACTCATAGCTCACAGCACAATTTAATCCTTTGCTACTATTCCTAAAACCTTATTCTTGTAATTTTCCTTGTTATTCTTTAGTGATTACTTTTTTCTTTTCCTTTTTGGAGGGTAATTGGGGCTAAGTAATTTGCCCACGGTCACACGGCTAGTAAGTGTTAAGCAGCTGAGGCCGGATCCAAATTCGAGTCCTCTCGGCTGCAGGGCTGGCGCTCTGCTCACTGGCCACCCGGCCACCCCCTTAGTGACTACTTCTTGCTAGAACTCTGATTTCAGCACATCCCCTCTTCTTCTCCCATTGGTCTCTGTTCCCTTTTCCAAGTCTCACATTATGAGTTCTTTTACACTATCCTTAGTAGCTGTGTAATCCACACTTACCCATAATTTTATTTTTCTTTCTCCATTAAACTCTTTTTCAAAACTGTCTTAAGTCAGGAGTTAAGACAATTTTTGTACTTTGTGTAACAGTTCACATGTTGATGCCCCACAAATATTACTGCTACTTATCACAATATTTCTGGTAGTACAATATCATCAATTCCATTCTAAATCACCACTCAAAATTCATGAGATAAAAATAAATGTGATAAATGAGATGAGATAAATATAAAGTACTCTGCAAGCCTTCAAGTGTCATATAAATGCAAATTATTATTTTCATCATCATCATCAATATTAATCAGCACTAAGTTCTTGAAATTTCTCCATTCTCTTTTATAATTATCGATGCACAAAACTGTCTACTACCTATTTATAAGATTTAGTTACTTTTGCAGTAGAAAGAAATAATATTTCTTCCTACTGATATTCAGTTGGCATGTATTAGTGCAAACAAGAAGCAAAAGCACTGAATTCTAGTAGACTAGAAATAAATAATAACCTGGAAATCGTTAGCAATTTTTATTTTGTTCTTAACACAAACTGAAAAAAAAAGTAGGTAATTAAAAAATAGAGAATTAAGTTCATTTGTTAATTTAAATATCTTAAAATTACGGTTATTAATTTTTTTGTATAAGTAAAACCTCTTCATGATCGTATTAATTTTGAGATTTTGCCAAGTATGAAGAAACTATGCTAGAAAAAATAAAACATTAACGTTGGTGATTACTAATCTTGTAATACTTGAAAGACCCTTGCGTGACTCTAAAGTCATGTAACTTCAGTTTCCTCATTAGTAAAATGACTTGGAAAAGGAAATGGTAAACCACTTCAGCATCTTTGCCAAGAATGAAATGACCCCACATGGGTCACGAAGAATTGGACACAAATGAAAATGACTGAACAACAACAACAACAATAAAAATGTCAATTTTCTGTACATATCCTCTCTTCCCCCATCCTCTGGAGATTAAGCCTTATAACAAATAAAAATGAAGGAAGGAAAAAAAGGCATCCCGAAAACTAACCAACACATTAATAGAATCTTGACAATCTACGAAACATCACAAACCTACAGTTGCTAAAAAGGGAGAGAGATACATTTTCTCATCTCTTCTTTGGGTCAGGGCTGATTGGTTATTATAATTACACAGGATTCAAGTTTTTTGTTATTGTTGGCTAAAATACATTCTTGAAGAACTACTGCACACAGGAAGGTTACTAAGGTGACAGAAACAAGAAGCAGATTTCTGTTTAGCAATGATGATTTTGGATGATACTTACCTGAAAGCCCAGAAAAAAATCCCCAGAAACTACCTCTATTTCTGTATTCAATAAATGGGAGTCCTTACCTAATATAGGAAGTCGTTTTTTAATCTCTGTTACTCTAAATACTGTATTATCCAAATCTTCCAGTGATGGCAAAGGCTCCAAGTTGGCAGCCTAATAATTGAAAAAAGAAAAAGAAATGAAACTTTCCTATATTATTCCTTCAAAGGGGACTTATTTATTTCCCTCCAAATATAACCCACTTTTTGTTATTCTAAGAACTTTTTTATTTTTTGCTGAGAGTGGCAATCTATTCATGGTAAATTATTTGCTTTCTTGTCTATGCAGATACAGAGTATAATAGCTTTATTCCATATTGTCACTGAAACTACACAATAAAATATCATACATGACTATTAAATTCACTTTATGAAAGTAAGCTATATGAATACTGTCCTCTGAGGATCAAAAAAGGGGGGTCTGTAGAGTCAACTCTGTTTATAGAAATTCTAAATGAAGGCTTTTTGTTTTTCTTCTATCTAACCCTATCATCTCCAAGATCAAATATAAAATCCTCTGTTTGGCTCTTAAAGTCCTTCATGTCTCCTCCCCCAGTCTTCATACACTTTACAGAATCTCACACACTCTTCAATCTAGTGACACTGGTCTCCTTGCAGTTCCTTGCACAACAAACTCCACTTCCCTACTCTAGGCATTTTCACTGGTTGTCTCTTATGCTTGGAATGCACCCCCTCTGTATCTCTGTTTCCTGGCTTCCCCCAAACTCCATCTAAAATCCTACCTTGTATAGGAAGCCTTTCCAGATCCCCCTTAATTCTAGTGCCTTCCTTTTTCTTCTTTTTTTTTTTGCCTTTTTTGGAGGGCAGCTGGGGTTAAGTAACTTGCCTGAGGTTACACAGCTAGTTTTTTTTGTGTGGGTGTTAAGTGTCTGAGGCTAGAACCAAACTCGGGTCCTCCTGACTCCGGGGCCGGCGCTTTGCTCACTGCACCACGTAGCAGCCCCCGCCTTCCTTCTTTTGATTATTTCTGACTTTTCTGGTCAATAGCTGGTTTGTACATCGTTGTTTACATGTTGTGTCCTCCATTAGATGGGGAGCTTCTTGAAAGCAGAGCCTATTTCTTGATTTTCTATCTAATTAGCACAGTGCCTGGTACATTGTAGGTACTTAATAAATATTTTATGACTAAAGAAGATTTTCCATATGCTCCTAGATAATGGTCTTCCTACAATTAATAGGATAATAATCATTACTAAGAGACTGTTCACTAGGTAATGAAATTTTTGGCCACAAAAATCCATGACTATAGATCTAAAATAAATGGATGTGTAAGTACCACCACTGTTTGATCCTTCAATTATTTAATTATAAATATTAACATTTATATAGCTTAAATTAATATAGCATTTTATAATTTATAAGGCATTTTACATATCTTATCTCATTTCACGGATACAATAAACCAGTGAGGTAAATTAGCACAACTAGTATTATTCCCATTTCATAGGTAAGGGAACTGGGCCTCAAAAAATTTGTGCAAGTTCACAGAGTTAGCAAGCAAGAGAATAGGAACTTAAACTCTACTCCTCTGACTCCAAATCCAGATATCTATATCTTTCCACTAAATCATATTTCTTCTTCAATGTACTCATGTAGTCTCAATCTGGAACATCCTTAAGCCTCTATACATGCCTCACCAAATCTTTCAAATCTTATTTCATGTTACCTGCTTTTTAAATACCATCAGAAAAAAAAGGCTCATGCCTAAAATAGCTTACTCTTGTCCTTAATTTTTCCTATGTTCTTTAAGAATTGGGACATATGTAGACATACGTAATCATAAGAATCACACTAACAGCAAATTTACATTCAATTATATTACAGATGTGACCACTAGTTATAGTACTTGGGCAGAACTTTATTGAAACTGATTGTTGAATAAAGTATACAAATACATACCTGTATATGACCATGTGCTACAAGAAGTATCTTGAGACTCTTCATGTGAATGCTGCGATCTAAGAGTTCTACAGCTTTGTCCAAGTCATCCTGTGTAGTTAATGGAATCACCAGCTAGACAAGTTTTAAAGAGATGTTTCAATTAGGAATAGATGAAGCTTCTACACTGGCAGGTTAATCCATCTGATTGTTAGGACAAGTCACAGTTCAAATTGTTATGCCTTCAATTAATCATTAATAATTTATTAAACATTTACTAGGTGCTAGGCACTAGGGATACAAGTACAATGTATGAAATAATCCTTTTAAAGTAAATTTTTTGCCATACAGTGTAGATACTTAGGAAGATAAAAATAAAATGAAAAATCCAGATACTTCTGATATTTCTACCCAACTTCCCAAAATTAATCGTGTAAGTATGATGAAATAGATACCAGGGTAATCTGGGTTAGTACTTACTTTAAATTCTGGCAGAATGCAGTTAAAATTAGCCATCTGGAGATATTTTTGTACAATATTACATTTTTATAATTGATTATACTTACAATTTTCCTCCACACTTTAATTTTTATCTAAGAAAGACTATAACTATTTAGTTATAGACAGAATGAATATGAACTTCCTAATTGGAATATTTTCATGATTTTTCTTCCAAATTGGAGTAGTATTTTATGCAGATATTTATTAGTTCTGTTGTTTGTTTTGGTTTTTAATCCTAATGCTTTGATGACATTTTAAACATAGGAAAATGCTTCAAAAAATGGTAAATATTTTGTGCAGCTTTTTTTTTTAAAACAATTTGGGTTAAGTAACTTGCTCAAGGTTACATGGCCAGGTGTTTCTAGGTGGGTGCTAAGTGTCTGAGCCTGAATTCGATCCCAGGTCATCCCGACTCTGGGGCCGATGCTCTTACTCGCTGTGCTACCTGGCCGTCCTGCAGCTTTTTTTTTTAATGTCTTATTAGAATTATAGAACCACATATTTAGAGCTGAAGGTCTAAAGAGGTTAGAGGTCATCTAGTTTAATCCTCTTATTTTACCAATGAGGAAACTGAGGCCCATGGAGGTTAAATAACTTATTCAAGGTTGCATAGGTGGTAAGCCAGGTCAGATTTGAGACCAGGTCATCTGACTCCAAACCATGCAGCCTCCAAGGAAGAAGTATGAGTTATCAACTTCTTCCAAAAAGTTATTTACAATAGATTTGTTTATGTCTCTAACATACTGTTGCTCTTAGGAAAAAAAAAACACAAAACAACGCTAGCCTAAAGTATAGTAACTAAACACTAGTTGAAATGACTAGTTTGCTGACTTGAATATCTGACAATTCTGGAAAGGTTCCTGAAGTAGTGGTTTGGATAAACGCCCATACTTCTGATGTGGCAGGGTTGGTTTAAAAAAAAAAAACCTACCTTCTGTATTCTAAGGTCTCCTAGACCTTAGAATATTTTTCTTTCCTGCTTGTTGAGAACATCTCAATCTCATTCATGAAAACAGGCTTTTCTCTGTTATATTAGTATAGAAAAGGAGTGATCAAAAATAAAAATTCTTTTTGGATAGGAAGCTAAGTGTAAGCATACAGCAAATGGAATCTAGTTTTAAAGGGCAGAGTCTTTCTTGTCTTTACCTAGTAAAAATAAGAACAGTTCAAAAAAGAAAAAGTTTTTCTGTTCTATTGTCTATGAAAAAGTTTAAATAAGGCTATCTACTAAAAGGGATATTTAAAATTTTTTAATGCTGATATATTCCTAATGTATTTGTAGGAATTTCTAATTTAAAATAATATAATGAAATAAATTTAACAGTAAAACTACTGAATTTAGTCAATAGTTTAATTATTAAAAATGTATTGGCTCAGAAGACATTTCTGGATATTGCTATGCCTTATGGTTATTTTTATTACTATCTATTAGTCTCTACTATTTCATCATAGTATTAAAATGGGATAACTGGCTGTTTTAGTTCAGGATAAATTCAAGTTTCCTTCCATTTACTTTATTTTAAAGTTCAAAGTTTCTTTTAAAGTCTGTTATTTAAAGTTTACTTATTTTAGCTAAAACAGGCAGCTCCAAATAAGAAAGCTAGGTTTTATTAACAAAAGAATCAGATCTACAAAAATTCAGTCCTTCATACACTAGAATACTACTAATCTGTAACATTAGGGCATGTGATTAAGTTACTCTTCCAGTAGGGATGATGATTTTCAAGAACTATAAATACTCTTACCCAACTTCCCTCCTGATTAATGAAATGTTTTTGTGACAATCATTAAAAGAGTAGTACTTAGTAAGTGCCTATTATAATCAGGCACTGTGTTATGTACTAGGGACACAAAGAAAAACAGTGATCAACCCTCTCAAGGAACTTATAATCTATTATGAGAAACTATGTGTGTATGCATGTGTATATATATGTGTGTGTGTGTGTGTATACACACACATATATATACACATACATACAGAGTAAATACAAAATAAACATGAGGTTAAGCAGAAGATATTTAGTGAGGAGGACACTAATGGCTGGGAGAAATCAGGCATTAGGTGGTCCAGGTTACACTGGATTTAATCAGATGGTCTTGGTTTGAATTCTAACTTTCCCACTACCTACTTGTGTGACTTTGGGCAAATCACTTCAACTGTTTTAGGCCTCAGTTTACTCAACTGTAAAATGAAAACTGGGTTTGGACTACATAAAATCTAGAGACTCTTTATAGCTCTGGTCCTATGATACTAATAACAGAACAAAATATGATCTCAGTATCACTGTTCTAATCAACAAGTAAACTAAAAAACCACCGACTGCCAGAACTAAATTACTTACCAGTCTCTATATGTACACAGCTTTAATCTATTTAATGGAAGAAACCTGAAAGAATAGTATCAGGAAAGCAAAAGTCCAGAAAGAGCCAAGTCTGATAAAAAACAAAAGGCTAGCTTTGAGGCAAGAAAAAAGAAAGAATAGGCCCTAGGTTTGGAAAAAACATGTGCTGCCAGATAACAGAAAAGTCAGAAACAATTCAGATGCTATGGTTTCTATTTTCTTCATCAAGGAGAAACTGGAAAAACTGGAACAAAAATGTTAAAAGAGCACTATCAACTTTAAACGAGTCTGTGTATTCAGGCCCAAGTAAATTAAATCCCAACGTACTAAAAGAATTTTACAATATAATTTAAAATACACTGTCAACGGTATTTGATAAATCATAAACAATAGGCAGAAAATGTCCTGGTTTTTATGGAGTAGGTATCTTGAATCAGATTCTAGAAGCCACATATTGATGAATTTGATATTAATCTCTAGCAAAAATATATAAGGGGTTATTAAATGGATAGACTGTAAGCATTTAAAAATTAAGGAAGATACTACAAGTCATAACATATGAATCTCATTTTCTTGCGTGAAAGAGTTATTACAGTGGCAGATAATACCATTATTCAAAAAGAAATTTAAAAATTCATATTCAAAAGATGAATTTTAATTGGTATATGTGCGAGCTTTAGGAGAGGCAGAATGGAATAGTAAAAGTAGGTGTTGAACATGGAATCAGATGACTGGGTTTGAATCCTGCCTCAGGCACTTCCAAACTGTAGGGCCTTGGTCAGGTTACTTTACTTCTCAGTCTTAGTTTATTATTTATAAGATGGGCATGATAATATTTGCACTTCCCACAGGTGGTGTGAGGAAAGTGCTTCATAAACTTTAGAGTGCCATACCAATATAAGGATGCTGTGGGAAGTCTCTTACACAATTATCCATTTATCCTAAAGGAACAAGATTCATCTTAATATGATGGAAGAAAATAATCTTGACTCATTTTTTACACCAGAGACACAGAAGTCTATATATTATATTTCTAATACAGACCAACAGTATGTACAGATCACATATGTATAATATATCATGATATCCTTGGCTAACAATATCATTAATATTATTGCTTTCCGCTACATGTAGTTTAATAAAGAAATGTTTCCTAGAAGGTTTTATTTATGGTGAAACATAAAAATTTTAGATTCTTAGGTCATGTTTCAATATATAATCACAGTGGCTAAACATAATGAACCATATAAAGGAAATTTATGCTAGAGGAAATAATTTAAACAAAGAATAATTCTTAATATATCTCAAAGGAGAAAATTCTCAAGAGTAGAAAAAAAATCAGATAGTATTATTACCTCAAATAAGGCAACTAAGAAAACATTAACAACTAGCAACATATATGCTTACTTTCTTATCCCTATAAAATCTTTGTGATACTGGCCTGTGAATGTATCAAGTATATCCTTGATGAAAATATGAAAAGAGAACAAGTATGCTTTAGGAGACAATCTTCTAACAGCAGAACATATCCTGACAGTCATATAACTGACTTGAGAGCCGTAAAGAATACAAGACCCTATAATATTCATTGTTCATTGGTTTGCATCACTGGCATACATACACAAATAAAGAGAGAGAGAGATCTACAGTTAGTTAGACAGATAGCTATCTCTATCTATATCTTGGAGACTGGGAAGATACACAGCTGTTGCAAGGATCCCTGATTATTCCTCATCACAAAAGCCCATCTTTTATAACAATTTTATTTCAATAATAGTATATGACTGTTAAACATGAAAATGACAACTTTAGAAGAATCAAAGCAATGAAGCCAGTATATATGAAAAGAAGCATGGTTTGATGGATGTAATCAGGCTGCAGAACATCAACAAAGGTAACTTATATAACCAGAAGTGGTGCAAAAGATACATAAGTATGGAAAAAAGGACTGGCTGGTCATGTAGACAGACATCAAGTGCATAACCTTAGGGTAGTATTGGTAGCCATGAAATATTAAAAGGATGAGAGTAATGTTCTAGTACTATGGAAAAGATCCTCTACGGATGATTTGGAGAAAGACAAGGAAAAGAATCACACAGGATAAGAAGTAATGTGCTACTGATTAAGCTTCCATGTTCTAGGACAGGGCTCTGCTGTGGGCTCTCTACTTCTTCTATACTTCTTCATTTAGAAATCTGATTAGCATCCATGGATCCAATAATCCCCTGTTATCAGCCCTACCCTTCAGATCTGTGTCTCCAACTGCCCAATGGACATCTTGAATGGGATGACCCACAGACATCTTAAACTCAACATGTCCCAAACAACTCATGATTGTACTCCCTTCCCTAAACTCTTCCCAAATTCTCTATCACTATTTGAGGGCACCAACACCCTCCCAGTCACAACCTAGGTGTGATTCTCAATTTCTCACTCTCTCTCATTCCCCAAATCCAATCTATTGTCAAGTCTAGTAGATTTTTATCTTAGTGACATGTTGTCCCCTTCTTTTCTCTGCAGCTGCTACCACCTTCATTACCTCCTGCCTGGACTAGTGCAATAACCTGCTAGTTGGTCTCCCTGCCACAAATGACTCACCACTTCAAAGTGTGGATCTGATTATGTCATCCCCTTATTCAAGAAATCTAGTGGCAACTCATCACTTCTAAGACCAAATATAAAATTTTCTATTTGGCATTCTAAGCCCTGTATAGTCTGCCCCATTCTACTTTTACTTTTATAATCTTCTTACACTTTACAGTCCCCCATGTATTCTGCAATCCAATGACATTAGTCTCTTAGATGTTCTTGCACAAGAAAAGAAACTTTCTCTACTCCAGGAATTTTCTCCTTGTTATCTCCTATTTCTGGAACTTCCTTCAAGTCCTAGTCGAAATCTCACTTTATACAGGAAATCTTTTATAATCCCCCTTAATTTTAATGGCTTCCCTCTGTTGACCATTTCCTATTGATCCTGTATATGTCTTGCTTGTACAAAATTGTTTGAGTGTTTTCTCTGCCATTTGTCTGGGAGCTCCTTGAGAACTGGGACTGTATTTTACCTTCCTTTGTATCCCCCAGTGCTTATCAGAATGCCTGGCAAATAGTAGGTACTTAAAAATGTTTATTGACTGACTTCCTCCTCTGATTATCTAAAGTCCAAACTGAGAAACTGGACACAATAATCAAATAACATCTCAACCAAAGCTAAGAATAAGATCTGAAAGTTTTAGTTGTGAGATATAGAGACAGAAATATTTATCTATATAAATTCCACTGACTAATATATTATTATTACTGAAGCTGAATGAGAACTTCAGCTGGAAAGATTGGAGGCTTGTGACATAAGAAAGAAAGGGAAAATTTCTAATAAATATATAAAATTTATTGTTGTTCTGTAAGGTTTCTTATTACATAATTTTCATTGCAGGTATTGCCAATCTTGGCAAAACACATAAAGAAACTAAAATATAAGCAGAAAAAATGTACAAAGTTTAATTTTGGTTACTTATGCCTCTAGCATACACTATCTTCTTTGAATACTAAGAAGCAAAGACTGAAATGCTCTCTCATTCAGATTAAGAGTATAAAATTTTCAATTATTTATTCAACATTTATCAACTGTTTACCATGAATATTAAATATAGAAAACAGAAATTCTTCATGTTACCTCATTATTGGTATAATGCAGATCCATAGACTGTCCAAAAGCAATTTTGGCTTTAGAACTCAGCTCTTCTAATCTAAGTGGTCTGGGAAACTGAAGGATTCTGTAAAGATATAAATTGACAAGATTTTGTTGGTCTTATAAGACAAATATATCTACTCTTGCAATAATTGTTGCATACTGGTTAAAAGAGAGCAAGTGTTACATAGTGCTGGCCTTGAAATCAGGAAAACCAAGATCAAGACCTTCCTCTGATTAGCTGTGTGGATGTGTGCCCACAGGGAAGTCATTTAACCTTTTAGTGCCCCAGGTAACCTAGGCTAAGTTGCAGGTGAATTATCAATTGATATATACTGGTGGAGGTGGTTCTCATATCAAGTAGCTCATCACCCCCTATGAAATCATAAGTATGGGTGCCATCTCCCGCCCTAACCAAAAATGACTTAATAGATTTAAAATTCAGAGAATCTATATGCAAACATTCAACTGGCTTAAACAAACTAGGAGTTCAAATTAGTTATAGTTTATCCATATTTCCTCAATGAAAATGTACCTTGCTCTCAATATTTTCTTGTCTGACAAGCATACAAATTGATAGGTGTGCATTAAAAAGCAGTGTAAAAATATACAACTATTGAAAAATAGTGACAGAATTTTCAACTGAGTAGGGGTAATGATGATTTTCAGTAAAAACTTTTTGAGCATACAAAAAGTACAGTTCAAACCAATTTATGAGTTGAATTCCCTCTGAAGAAAAAAATAAGGCCCCAGAATGTTTTTGGTAACCTCACTGTGCCAACTGTCTTTCAAAAACGGATACTATTTAAGTATATTGGATTGAACTAACATGGTATTTTTTTACTCACATCTCTTGAATTATTCAACATGTGAAAAAAATTCGAATGATAAACTCTACATTAGTATTCTATTTTAGAAGATTAACACTGTATTTTCTTACTTTAATTAGCAAGCAGAGCAATAAAACACTTTTTTTCCCCAGTAAGAATAAAAGAAACTCTCAGCTTCAAAATTCTATATAATATGCTATAATTTTGGTACTTTCCTCACTTCTGAAATGTCAAATTTATGACCCAAAGAAAAACACTAAGAAAAGCTATCTGCTTTCTTTTCTTTAAAAAAATAATAAAGTAAATTTAACAGAGATTGTTTTAATAATTCATTTTAAAGAACCTTTAGGACCAAAAAGATTTGAATCTGGTTCTGATCTGATGGAAAACAATTCTCAGTTTATAAGCTGTTGGGATGTATGCTTCCTAATATCTATTTAGTATCTAACTACCCCAAGTTATTGAATGACTAATGGTCTTCAAATACTATACTGAAAAGATTCATATAAAGACAGGATACTAAGTGGTTTGTTTTTTTACATTTGGAATCATAAAACAGGAATTAATAATGCAAAACACAATTGTTTTAATCTTTTCATCTCAGTGGAGTTTACCTAACATTTTTTGACTATTCTAAAATAGAAATAACATATTGATCAAATTAGAGGAAAATTAATAAATGAATATCCATCTTTAAACAGACACATCATTTGGAGCTTAAATTTCAAGAGACTGGGTTTTAAATATCTGTTCTACACTTTATCTACAAGTTATAAGAGTATTACATTTTCAACTTTATGCCATGACTCTACATTCATCAGACACAACTGATAACAATTAAACAACAACCACAAATCATTAATGGCTTCAATGAGGCACCTAAAAGATGTGTTTAAACCATTAAATAAGAAAAAGAAACACATAAAAGTGGCTTATCTTTTTCTACTTTACCTTTTTTCACCCCGATGTTCAAATTTGACTCGAACATCATTCTATAATGAAAAGACAAATCATAGACATATATGGAAACCATTACAAGATAACTAGAAATTAGCTATGATTTCTGATTAGAATTCTAATTTTTCCTTAGATAAAAATGAACATATATAAAATAATACATCATTAGTTTTACAACACTAAAAATTTTTAACATTATCTTCTTTCTTTTTGTACTAGATACTGTACAATTAAATCACTCAAATCTGTAAGGCATAAATTTGCAGAAATAAACTAGCTAAAACAAAGTAACTGATTTTGAACGATTCAAAAACTCATTATAAAACAAAAAAAAAAATACTGCCCTCAGAGTACATTTAGGTTTAATAGAAATTTTCATATTAAATAAAACTTAAGATATTAAATTAAAAACAAAACAATTTTCTACCTTGCTGTCTGCTTAGGAAGGATCATGGGGAAAATTTCTAAACATTATCAACAAATTTTGATTTAAATCAGTGGATACTTGGGCCTAACTTAAATGAACTAGAATTAAATATTTGGACACTATTCTATATATGTCTTTCAAAACTACTAAAAGAATTAGGTGTGGTGGTGCACACCTAGAGTCTCTAATGCTAAGGAAGCTGAGGTTATTGGGAGTTCTGAGGCAGTAGGTCTAAAGCTGATCAGGTGTCTGTACTAAGTCTGGAATCAATATGGTGAGTGGAAGGTTACCAAGCTACCTGAAGAGAGGAAAACCAGTCCAGGCCAGAAAAATGGAGTAGATTAAAATTTTGTCGCTGATCAGTAATGCTACCAGGCCTGTGAATGGCTGCTATCCTTTCAAGCTGGGCAAGATAAGAGAGCCAATCTCCAAATAACAAACAAAACCAAAACCTACACACACTAAACCTATAAATACTCCTCTTTCACCCCACAAAAATCCAAACCAAACCAAAACAAAAAACTATTTAAAGGGCAATTAAATGATTTGTGTAGCAACCTTATTTGTTTAATAATATTATGAAAACAGGGCAGCTGGTGGCACAGTGAATAGAGCACCAGCCCTGGAGTCAGAAGGACCTGAGTTCAATTCTAGCCTCAAATACTTAACACAAAAGCTAGTAGTGCGACCTTGGGCAAGTCACTTAACCCCAACTGCCCCTGCAAAAAGCAAAAAAAAAAAAAAAAATTATGAAAACAAATACCTGTTTTTTGGGTGATGAAGATTTTGGTTTTCTGGTTTCCTGAAGGGATAATGCGGGTCGACTGGCCTTATGGAGGACAGCCAGATCTTGCATTATTGAATCCAAGGCTTGCTGATCATCTGTTTTAAAAAATGCCACACACAGAGAATATCATTTCAACATACATTAAGACTAAAAAAAAATAGAGAATAAGAATTGGAAAAATACATGCAGACCATTTGAATGACTAGGCTGTTAATGAATTATAGTCTAAGAGTTATAATTATTAATAACAAACTCAAAATATAATCATACAAGTTTTACTATAGCATAATTCTTGGGGTTCATACAGGAAACTATTTTATAGGTACGATAATATTAAAATCAAGTTATATGGAGGGCCTCAGGGTATGAGAATATAACAAGAAAAGAATAACAGCAGAAAATATACCTAATAATTCAAAAGAGAAAATAAGGAAGATATTAAGAAAAACACTTATAGCCTCAGGTGTATATACACACCACTGCAAAAAGTATTAAACAAAATGAACTTGATATTAAACATAAGGCTGAGTAAATATAATCTCATAGATATCAAAACC
The DNA here is from genome assembly GCF_028583685.1 of Petaurus breviceps papuanus. Lineage (NCBI taxonomy): Eukaryota > Metazoa > Chordata > Mammalia > Diprotodontia > Petauridae > Petaurus > Petaurus breviceps. The sequence goes on along the minus strand of NW_027187325.1, from coordinate 311,558 downwards.
AGGATGAGATTCATGACTGAAATAATAAAGCAATAAGGCATATTACATTCAAAAGAGACATGTAATAAGGTCATCAAAGCAGCACTGTCTATCAAGAAATCAATCAACAATATTTAATTAAATGTCTACTTTGTGTGAGATGCTGCCTAAGTCAGTTCCTATCAAAAAGATATATACATATATAGAAATTCAGGAGCCAGAAAGTAAAAGCACAACATGATTTACATCTCGGTAAAGAAAAAGGCACTGAGTAAAAGTAGCAACTGGTTATGAATAGGCTGCCTGATTCCTGGTCACAAGCAGTAATTACAGAAAATTCTTAATTAATATATGCCACTGAATATACAATAATATACAACATTGGCATTTCAAAATGGCTTAGTTGAAATGGTTCTATAATTCTGGGTCTTCCCAAGAGAGCACTGCTTACATGTTTGTTAAACTAATGGAATATGTGAATATAATCTCATAGATATCAAAACCAGGATGAGATTCATGACTGAAATAATATAGCAATAAGCCAATTTTTCTTCAGTGAATGATTCTGGGTCTTCATGAAAAATTCTCATGAAGAACCACCAAGTGGGGCACCCCCTATCTTGAATTCTCTATGCTTGTAGCTTCTCTACCATTTTCCCCTTGCAGTGCAAAGGCCTTTTGGGTAATATTTACATTTGTGGCTTACATAAAACACTCTGAATCCTTCATCATGAAGGCCTGATCACATGTAAAGAAGCAGTAATATCTGTAATCATACATATTTGGGCCTCTACTAGATGCAATATTACTAATGCTATCCTGCCACTGAAATATTTAGCCCAAATTTTATAACTTTGATAGCTATATAGAAAACTGGCACAGAAGCCAATTAGGAGGCTATTACAGCAGTGGTGATGAGACTCTGGATTAACGTGACGCTTAACATGAGGGAAGAGGAAGAGACTTATTTGACAGATACTGTCAATCAGTCAATAAACATTTCTTGAGTGCCTGCTGTGGTGAGCACTGGAGAAACAATTAGAAGCAAAAGACAGTCCTTGCCCTGAAGGAGCTCAAAATCTAGTGGTGGAGACAACAAGGAAACAAATATGTTCAATTAAACTATATACAGGAAAAAGAGTAAATAATTCAAAAAGAGAAAGCACTAAAATTAAGAGGAGTTGGGAAGTTGGAATTTGAAGGAAGCCAGGGAAGAAAAAAAGTAGAGATAAGAGGAAGAATATACCAAGCACAAGGGATAGCAAGAGAAAATGCCTAGAAGCAAGAGATGGAGCACTAGTTTAAAGAATGGCAAGGAGGGGGGTGGCTAGGTGGCGCAGTGAGTAAGAGCTCCAGCCCCATAGTCGGGAGGACCCGGGATCGGTTCCGGCCTCAAATACTTAACACCCACACCAAAAAAACTGGCCCTGTAACCTTGAGCAAGTTACTTAACCCCAATTGCTTATAAAAGAAAAAAAATAGAATGGCAAGGAGGCCAGTGTTACTGGAGTGAAAAGCAAGTGATATCAAGTAAGGTGTAAGGTGGGTGGCAGAAGGCAGTGCTAGGTTATGAGAGATTTTGAACACAAAACAGAGGATTTTGTATTTGGTCCTCAAGGTAATAGGAGCCACTGGAATTTAAGGAGCAAGGACAGAGGGCAACATGGTTGGATCAGTGCTTAGAAAAATCACTTTGGCAGATGAATGGAGGACGGACTTGAGGCAAGCAGACCCCCTGGCAGGCTGTTGCGGTATTTCAAGTGTGTGTTGCTACCGTGTTTCCCCGATAATAAGACACTGTCTTATTATTTTTTTTGGACAGAAAAACACCAGAGGGCTTATTTTCAGGGGAGGGCTTATTTTAATGAACATTGACAGCAATTTTAATAAACAGGTAAATGTGAACAAAAAAATGTACCTTTATTCAATAAGCAAATCACTGGGGAAGAACAGGATGATGCGCTCACTGCTGCAGCTCTGATTGGATGCAGCTCGGAGCGCAGCGTGCGTTTCACCCGGGGGGGGGGGGCAGTGCATACAGAGGGTACCTTAATGTAGCATGTAGCACAGGGGATCACCTTCACTACAGTAGCAATCTCAATAGGGCTTATTTTCGGGGGAGGGCTTATTTTAGAGGAATCTTACACAGTAAGGGGAGGGCTTATTTTCGGGATAGGTCTTATTATCGGGGAAACACGGTATTATGGATACAGAATCAACAAGATTTGGCAAACAAGTGGATATAATGGGTGAAAATTAAGAGGATAACACCAAAGCTTTGAAGCTGAGTGAATGGAAGAGTGGTGGCACTCTTGATGGCGATAGGAAAGAAGAGAGGCAAAGTTCTAACACTACTCTGTGTTACTTAAAAATATGAGCAATACTGAGCAGAGTTCTGGGTACCATATTTCAGGATTAAAACTGACCAACAGGAGCACAGAAGGACAAGCAGGATGGGGACAGGAACTGAACCATCCCATATGAGAAAGAGGTGCAAAAGTTAGGAATGTTTAACTCAGAGAAGTTGACTTAGGAGCTGTTTCCAAATATTTAAAAGTACTGTCATGTGGAAGAGGGATTACATTTATTCTGAACTAGGAAACAACAGGTAGAAATTAAAGGGAGGCTGATTTGGATTCAATATAATTTTCTAACAATAACTTAAATTAGAATGGTCTGCTTCTTGAAGTAGTTCTGGATTCCGAGTTTACCATTTGTGTGCCATGGGCAAGTCTTAATTTCAGCTGCCTAAACTGTAAAATGGGAATAAATAATTATAATACTTGCACTTCAATTCAATGAACCTTGGTAGTCTTTAGGAAAGGGCATTATAAAAAGGAAAGCACTTAAATAAATGTTAGCTGCTGCACAAAAGACAATCAACAACAGGAAGATAAAGATTCCATCTAGATTTTCAGGAGATTTCAAACTTGGAAGATGTATGTGTGTCAGGCCTCTCTGTATCATGTTTAAAAAAATTTTTTTTGGTTAGCTGGAAATTTTCTAATTAAAGATGTCCTATAATGGAGGGAATTATAGTTAGTCTTTCACGATATAACTACTATGAAAATGTTTTGTGTAACTACACATGTACAACCTATATTGAATTGCTTATCTTCCCAGTGGGGATGGGTGGGGAGGAGGGATGAAGGGAAAAAAATCTGGAACTTAAAGTTTAAAAAAAATTTACTTTTTACACACAACTGGGAAATAAGATATACAGACACTGGGGTATAGAAATCCATCTTGCCCTACTAGGAAGTTGGGGGGGGGGGGTGAGGGAGGACATATGAGAGAACAGACTGGGTGAAGGGGTATTCAGTAGGCTCGCTATTTTGGGGTGGGGTAGGGGAAAGATGGGGAGAAAAATTTGTAACTCAAAATCTTATGGAAATGAATGTTGACAACTAAAAATAAATTTTAAAATTGGAAAAAAATTTTTAAAAATAAAGATATCCTATACTCTCCAAAGAAAACTGTTACAGGTCAAAGTCACTGACCTCAAAAGTACATTTCAAATATAAAAAATAACTGTTCTCTAATAATTTAATAGAATCACATCTTAAAACTTGAGAATACACATCAAAGTTAAATATTAACAGTTCTAGTGGTTCTGCTCATAAGTGGGGCTGCCAGATTCAAAGATAACATTTTAAATCAACAGAAACATCTATTGTGAAATATTGTGAAATAAAGTTTTGTTAAATTGTTAACTTCGCAAACTGGTCATTGTTGCAGTTAACTATAATGCAACATCATAGAAAAAGGATGTAAGTCAAAACAATATACCTTGTTATTATTTATAATCTTTCCTTAATGGGTAAACAAACTGATACTGTTCCAATTACACGAAAGTTATTTAACATGATACTCTAAGAAAGCAAACTATCCACAGGAAAAGAAAATCGATGCTTAGGTATTTCTATGTTTGTATACTTATCTTTTGAAAGAAACAAACTTCCTTGATATGAAATTTTTTTGATTGATGTTACTTTGTAGAATTTATTTCTAACTATTTTTTAATAACTACTGTGAAATAAAGTATTAGCTTTGAATAGTTTTGGAGTCAATAAAGAACTACTTTTAGAGGTTTTGGCTTATATTGCTTACGTGTGTGTGTGTCTGTGTGTGTGTAATAGAACCAAAGAACACAAGGAGGCTCCACCTTAAAAATACTTCCTTTAAATATTCTTTGTTGTTGTTTAGTGGTTTCAACAGTGTCCGACTTTGTGACCTCATTTGGGATTTTCTTGACAAATATACTGGAGTGGTTTGCCATTTTCTTCTCCAGTTAATTTTACAGATGAGGAAATGGAGGCAAACAGGGTTAAGTGACTTGTCCAGGGTCACACTGATAGTGTCTAAGGCCAGATTTGAAGTTAGCACTTCCTGACTCCAGGTGTGGTGCCCTATCCACTGCACCACCTAGTTGCCCTTAAATATTTTACTAATTATTAATTGAGTTTATCAGAAACACATCTAGCTTGAAGGTCTGGTTCAGAATTCCTAGAGTAACAAACTTTGACAAAATCCCAATGTGAGAGAGGAAATTTTGATGGACAGGCCTAAGAAAGTGAAGCAGCAGAGCAGCATCAGATATCTTGGATGCATGTAAAATAAGATAAGAATTCACGATCTTTTCCACTCTAACAACCCCCTTCTAAGTCAATCATACTTTACACATACACACAGTCAATCAGGTTCATGACTTCAGTGTCATTTTCTATTTTTCATCTCCCAGAGAGAAAAAACTCATATTAATCCAATTCCCTGCACATGACCACCTCTTCAGATGTTTATCACTTCTCCCTCGGATTACCACAAAGTCTAAATAAGACTCCAAGCTTGCAGTCTCTGCCTTCTGTAAACTATCTTCAAAACATCTATCAAAAAACATCCCTAAAGTATAAGTCTGACTATGTTACTCTCCAGCTAAAGGAGATAAAACCTCCAGGATAGGATAGGACTGCACAATCTGCTGCCCACCAAAGGATTTTGGGTGGCCCACAAAAAATGTAGAGGAATAACATCCTCTACATTTTTCACTGGCTGCCCGAAATCCTTGAGTGTGCTCATGGGATGGAGATTGTGCAGGCCTGCTCTAAGATATAATATAAACTCCTCAACTTGTTATTTGAAGCCCTAAATAATCGGCTCCTACCTCTTCAGGTTTCTCACACTCTATACAAACTTCCCTGCCAGTCCTGACATACAGTCTCCAGCTACTATGCATTTGTCCATGCTGTCAGCACATATTCCCTCTTCATTCCCCCTCCTTATTCCCTCTTCACATCTACCTCATAGAATTCTTACCCTCCTTTAAGGTTTGGTTCATGTGTCATCTCCTCTGGGAAAATTTTTCTGACCCTTCTCTTTGTTGGTGCTCTTTTCCTCCTCAAATTACCATATATCTACTTATCTGTTTATATGTCATATTGCTCTACTATAATGTAAGCTCCTTGTAAACAAGAAATGTTTAAAAACCTTTTGTCCTTAGTGCCTCACACATTTCAGACACTTAGTAAGTATCTGTTGGATTGTTCTGGAGATAAGATCTATGAAGCAGATAATCTAAGTCAGAAAGGACCTCAGGTAATCTTGTTCAACTCCTACCTGAAACTCAGAGTCCCTCTACATCACCATGTTATCTTTCAGGTTAAACTTGGAAGACCTCCAGTGACAGGCCATTTTTGGACAGTTCCATCCATTAGAAAGTCTCCTCCCCTCTAATTCATCCTGGATACTTCCATCAGAAGTCTCTTTATGCAGTGTTCTGGTGAAGTCACTAGCTCGAAAATTTTAAATTCAAATTATTTCTGGTATTCAAGGTCCCCTACAAACTAGTGACATCCTTATTGTTCTAGCCCCATTTCAAGTTCCTTCCCTCCAGGCACTCTACACCACAATCAAACTGATGTACTTGATTTCTCAAATATGCACTATGCTCTCATACTGACTACCTGCCAAAGGACTGACATCCTTTAAAGCACAACTCAAATGGCACTGCCCTGTGAAGCCTTCCTTCCTCTACTCACTTTCATATTACAAAATCTATTACTCCTCACATTCATGTATTACTTTAAAAATGCTTTCCTAGCAATAATTATTATTCTTATTTTATATATGAGGAAATTCAGAACGTTTCAATGACTTTCCCAACATCACAGTTAAGAAGAATTACAGCCAGAACTTGAATGCTTTCTGGAATTGAGTTCCAAACTATCAACTTAATTCTCATTCATTCTCTTTGTCTCTGTCTCTCTGCCTGTCATGCTGTAGACAGCTTTGTTTTGTAATTGAACACATTTACCATGAATAAGAGCAACCTGTATTAATACCTTATAGCATCACAGGATTTTAGAGATGAAAATAAATAAATCAATAAGCTTTTATTAAGTGCCTAACTATGTGCCAAACACTGCATTAAGTACTAGACACAAAGAAAGGCAAAAGACATTCCCTAACTTCAAGCAGCTAACAATCTAATAGGAAGACAACATGCAAACAACCATGTGCAAATAAGCTATATACAGAATAAATAGGAAATAGTCAATAGAAGGAGAACTGGGAAAGGTTCTTTGCAGAACAGATTTTAGTTGGGACCTGAAGGAAGCTAGGGAAGCCAAGAGGCAGAGGTGAGGAAGGAGAGCATTCCAGGCATGGAGGACAGCTAGCCAATGAAAATGCCCAGTGTCAGGAGATTAAGTCTTATTTGAGGGACAGCAAGGGGGCCAGTGGATAGAAGAGACAGTGGGGGTGCAGTTGGAAGGTGGTATAACTTACAAGAAGACTGGAAAGATGGGGAAGGAGGTAGCTTATGAAGGACTCTGAATACTAAAAAGAGAACTTTATGTTTGATGCTGGAAGGATAGGGTGCTCCTGGAGTTTATTGGGTGGGTGGAGGTGATCCAGTTGAACTTGTGCTTTAGAAAAATCACTTTGTCAGTTGAATGGATGCTGGACTGTAGTGGGAAGAGGCTTGTGGCAGGCAGACCAACCAGTAGGCTATTATAATAGTTCAGTGAAGTGATGAGGGCCTGCATCAGGGTGGTAACAGTATGAGAGAAGAAATGGGGGTATGTTCAAGAGATGTTGCAAATGCGAAATCTGCAGACCTTGGCGACAGATTGCACTGGGGGCGGGGAGGGGCAGTTAGAGAGAGTGGAGTGAGGAGTAAAGGATGATACTAGGTTGCAAGCTGGGGGGACTAGGAGGATAGTGGGACCTTCAACAGAAATAATGAAGTCTGGAAGAGGGGGAAGGTTTTGGGAAGAAAACAAATGAGTTTTGTTTTGGACACACTGAGTTTAAGATGAGACATTCAGTTTGAGATGTCTAATTGGCAGCTTGAGATGGGAGAATGAAGGTCAGCAGAGAGGTAAGGACTAGATAAACAGATTTGAGAATTATCAGCACAGAGATAATAATTAAATGCATGGAAGATGATGAGATCACCTAGAGAAACAGCATGGGGAAGAGGACACAGGACAGGCTAATGGTAAGAGGATGTGACCTAGATGAAAATCCAGCAAAGGAGACCGAGGAGTGGTCAGATAGGTAGGAAGGGAACCAGCAGAGAGTGTTGTCCTGAAAGCCCAGAGAGAAGAGAATATTCAGAAGAAGAAGATGATGATCAATAGAGTCAAACGCTGCACAAAGGGAAAAAACGGATAAGGCTCACCGAGAAAACATTATCGAACACTGGTTTAACTCTGGAGATAGAAGTTCTGGTTGAAAGCCAGATTGTAGAGAGTTATAAAGAAATGGAGGAGATGAAGTGGAGGCACTTATTGCAGACAGACTTCTCAAGGAATTTAGCCACAGAATAAATGTAGAAGAAATGGAAAGATAATTATCACAGAATGCTCAAGTGAGGAGGTTTCGAGGATGGGAAAGACATGAAAATATGTGTAGGTAGTAGGAAGCAGACAGGGAGAGATTGAAGATAAGTGTGAGAATGGGTATAATAGGGGGTCAATCTGCTAGAGGAGACAGAATGGAATGAGATAGAAGCATGTATATAGAACCTGAGAGATTACCCATCCCAATTTCCTGATTGTATAGATGAAGAAACTATTCAACAGGAAAAATGATTTGTCCAAGGCAATAAGCTTTGATTTATCTGATCTTCTATTTAAATCCAGTCCTCTTTCCATTGCCTCTACAAGGCTGTAAGATCCTTGGGGGCAGAGAACAGGACATAACCCTCTGTACCTAGGAGAGCATTCTACATAAGGAACCAAGCTGTATGACATTGAGCCTCTCTGTAACTTGTACACACTGCTCTACTTCTCACCACTTAGAATAGCACATCTGGAGCAGCTCACAAGGAAAAAATGTCCCTAGTCCCTAGGGGTATTAGCATATACAACTTTGGAACAACTACTCTGGGCCCACATATCTTGACTGGTGAGTATAAACTCAATTAGTCCATAAAATCTATCCAATTCCAGACCATGCTTCAAATTCCATCCAGATGTCCATCTTGACTTCTGCCCTTCCAGTGCTCACACATATACATACGCCTTCTTTCCTCTTCCTCAGGGCTCAGGAATTATGCTGCCATAGTACCACTGTTCCTGGAAAGGTCATATCAATCAACTGTTCTATGGATCAACTTACCATCTCTGGACCTCCCCAGACACTCTTTGCTGACCATCATTTCTATATATATATATATATATATATATATATATATATATATATATATATGTACTGTCTTCTATTAGAATGCAAGTTCCTTGAGGGCAAGGGACTATGTCACTTTTATATTTGTTTTCCCAGTGCCTGGTACATATTAAGCAAATAATTCTTACTTCAATATTGAATCTTTTCTAAATTAATACTATGATTCTGAGCCCCTCGGAAGATCGAATTTGATTTTTGTCAAAAAGAACTTAGCACATAGTAGGTACTATACAAATGTTTATTCTCTTGCCCTTTTCCCTTTCCCCTTTACCAATGAGGTCTCCTTTTACTGGACATACTTCAACTTATTAATGCTCTGTTCACAGACACTGGGAATGATAGGGAACGTTGTTGCTTCCAGGAATTTAGAGTTAAGAGCCCAGTGCCTTCTCCACAAGTAGGCTATCTTAAGTTTATCTTTTCAATTTCATCACTCAACTGAAATGGCTCTCTCCAAAGTCACCAATGATGTTTTTTTGCCAAATCCAATGGCCTTTTCTCAATTCCCATTCACCTTGACCTCTGTGGCTTCTGGCACTCTCAGTCACCCTTTTCTCCTTGATATGCTCCTCTAAGTTTTGGTAACACAACTCTCTCCTAGTTCTCCCTCTTACCTATCAGATCACTGCTCTATCAGTTCTTTGCTGCATCTTCATCCACATCCAAACTGCTAACTATGGGTGTCTCCTAAGGCTTTGCCATCTATACGATTTCACTTGATGATCTCACTTAGTTCACATAGATTCAACTATTGTTTCTGTGCTAATGGTTCTCAAATCTACTTATCAGCTTTAACTTCTCTCCTAACCTCTAGATTCACATCTGCAAATGCCTATTGGACATCTCAAACTGAATGTCCTATAGAACTCAACATGTTCAAAAATGAACTCATTATCTTTCTCCCTTAAGCATTCCTCTTTTCCTAAATTTCCTATTGTTGTCGAGAATACTTACATCCTCTCAGGCCTTCAGGCTCACAACCTAGGTGTCATACTTGACTTTTCACTGTCTCTCCTCTTCTCTCCCATCCAATCTGTTGTCAAACCTTATAGAAGCAACATCTGTTGTATACATCTCCTCATTTCTGACACTGTCACCGTCCTTGGGTAGGTCTTCTTCAAGAAGCCTTCCTCAATTCTTCTTTCTGTTAGTACCTTTTCTCTGAGATAGTTTCTAATTATTCTTATATATATATAAAATATTTGTATATATATATATATATATATCAACATCATATTTGTATAAAGTTGTTTTCCTGTTGTCTCCCTCATTGTACTGTGAATACTTTCAGGGCAGGGACAGTGTTTTATCACCAGCATTAGCATTTAGTAGACCCTTAAATGCTTCTTGATTTGATGACCTCTCTATGGCATTTGATTTGGTTGAACACCCTCTCTTCCCAGATATTCTGTTTTCTAGGTTCTATGACACTAGACTATACCGTTTCTCCTCTCACCTGACCACTATTTCTCAGTCTCCTTTGCTGCTTCATCATCCAAATCAAGTCCAATAGTTGTGTGTATTCTGTCCTTGGCTACTATCTTTTCTCTCTACACTCTTATACTTGGCGACCTCATCAGCTCCTACGTGGTCAATTATCTTCTCTATGTAAATGTCTCCCAGACATATAGTCTTAAGTCTTTTACCTGAGATCTAGTCCCACATTAGCAGAAGCCTAATGACCATTTCAAAATGATGTCAAGCAGGCACCTCAAATGCAACAGGACTATCTTTTTTTCTGAACCTACCCCTCTTTTGAACTTTCCTAATGCCAAGGAAGGTACTAAGATTTACAACTTTAGTATCATCCTCAACTCTCTTATCAGTTGTCTAATCTTGCCATTTCTACTTCCATGACATCTCTTCTATCTGTCCCCTTCTCACTACTCATGCAGTCATCATCTGAGTTCAGATCCTCATTACTTCTCACATGTCAATAGTTTCCTAATTGTGCTTTCTGTCTCAAGCCTCTCCCCAATCCAATACATTCTTTACAGAGCCCCCAAGGTTATTTTCATTAAGAAGAGGTCAATGTCTCTCTACTGCCTCTAGGGAAAAATATAAACTCCTCTATTTGGTATTTAAAGCCCTTTAAAATCTTTGCATAGATCACTCTATGATCTAACAGATCTGTCCTTTTTACTGTTCCTCACACAAGGTACTCCATCCCCTATCTCTATGCCTTTGGACTGGCTATTCGCCAATTCTCACCTCTTTCTCATCCCTACCCTCATGGAATTCCTTACTTTTTTCAAGATTAATAATAATAAAGATGCTGCCTTATATTTGGGAGCCTTTCTTTCTCCTCCCCATCTGCTAGTGCCTTCTTGTATGTATTTAAATATTTATATGCTATCTTTCCCCGAATGTAAAGTCCCTGAGAACGTTATTTCATCTTTAACTTCATATCCTCAGAGCCTAGAACAGCACTTGGATATTGTAAAAAAGCTTACTAAAAAAACTGTAAAAATAAAAATGCATGCTGATTGACTGACTGCACTTGAGAAGTATTTTGAATATACATCTGTGTAACCTCTGGCGAGTCATTTTATCTCTTGGGGACTCAGTCTGTTCAATTCCAAAACAAGAGTTGGACTAGACTGAGCTCTAAAGTAGTTCTTAAGCTTTGGTGCCCAGAACCAAATATAATATTCCAGAGGTGGGTTGCTGGATCAGAGCAAAGTAGAGTCTACAACCTCCTTGGTCCTAGATCCTGAATATCTTTTTTTTTTTTTTTTGCCTTTTGGAGGGCAACTGGGGTTAAGTTACTTGCCCAAGGTTACATGGCTAGTGTTTTTGTATGAGTGTTAAGTGTCTGACACCGGAACCGAACTTGGGTTCTCCAAACTCCAGGACCGGTGCTTTACTCACTGCGCCACCTAGCCGCCCCCCTGAATATCTCTTAATGTAGCCTAAGAAAATATTAGCTTTTAGATCTATCATAGTTACACTGCTGACTCACATGGAGCTTACATTTTACTAAAATCCCCAGGTCTTTTTCAGAGGAGCTGTTGTTGTCTAATTACATCCTACCTTTCATCATTTGTGAAGCTATTTTTTTTTTTAAATCCAGTATATAGGAAAGAACTTAAATATTTATAAGGATAAATATATCATTGTTAGATTCAGCAAATATTCTAACTCATCAAGATCTTTCTTTCCTCCTATCCACTGTTTGCTCTCTGTGCCAGGTTTATGATATCTGCAAATCTGATAAGCACACTCTCCATGACTTTAAACTAGACAATGATAATAATGTCATAATAATGATAATAAGCACAGATTGCTAGAGACCTCCTCCCATGATGTTAACAAACCATTAGAAGTTACACTTAGGTTTGGCTCCTCAACCAGTTCTAAATCTACCTAGTTCACATCTTTCTATCTTGTCATTAAAAAAGCTATCAAATATTTTGCTAAAATCCAGGCAAACTGTATCTATATTTTCCCCTTGATCTACCTACTTAATAATCTTGACCAAAAAAAGGGGTTTAGTCTAGCATGACTTTTTCTTGATGAAGTCACAATGGGCTTCGTGATAACCCCTTCTTTTTCTAGATGTTCACTAACCACCTCTTTAGTACCTTCCAGAATTTTGCTAAGAGTTAAGATAACTGTCCTTCAGTCTGTAGATTCCACTCTTTTTTATTTTTTAAAAGTGAAACACCATTTCCTTTACTCTAGCAGTACCTCTCCCTTCTCTATAATCTTTAAAATATCACTGTCAATAATTCAATCACATCCACCAATTATTTCAGTACTTGTGGATTCAGTTCATTTCAACTGATTTGAACATCAAGGGAAAGGAGGTTCTATTCTTTTTTATCTTGACTAGCAATACCCTGTTTTGGCCACTTTTCCTGTTCTTTCTAGTTCAGGGTCCATGCTCCTTAGAAGAGACAAAAGAAGCAAAATATGAATTAAGTAGTTTTACCTTCTATTGTTAGTTACAATTGTCTCATCTACTCCAGGCTATGGCTCTTTTTCTTCTGGATTTTTTCTTTTCCTCAACATTTTTTGTTTCTAGCTTTCATTTTCAATTATAGCTCATTCTGAGCACTTCTAATACTATTCCTACAGAATCATGCGTGGTTTTTTTATTCAGCCTCTATTACTTGGTCTTGCTTTCCTTTTCAGTACATCTTCAAATCTAAGTTAGGTGGTCAATTTCCTGTGCATCCACAATGATCTCTTCAGATAACTCCTCTGCATCCTCATCATAAGAATTGTTTCTACTTGTCCCTTCAGAATTTAATTCTCAAGAGCTTCCCATCTTTCTTGGGCTGACTTTCCCTGTGGAATTCTAGTGCGTTATCTTACCTACCTATCCTTCTTTTGAAGCACTTGAAATCCATTCTTCTAAAATCTAGGATGCATATCAGATTATGCCTGGCTTTCCTCTCCTCTATTATAAACTCTAAAAGGGAGTGAACATTTCCCACTAAGGTACCTATTATTTCCACTGGAGCAACCAGTTACCCGCTATTGGTGAAAATCAGCTCCAGAATGGATATTCTCTTTGTTGGTTCCTCTACCTTTAGAAAAATGAAACTGGGGCGGCCAGGTAGCACAGCGAGTAAGAGGCTCCAGTGTCAGGATGACCTGGGGATCGAATCTGGGCTCAGACACTTACCACCCACCCAGAAACACCTGGACGTGTAACCTTGAGCAAGTTACTTAACCCCAATTGCTTAGGGGTGGCCAGGTGGCTCAGCAAGTAAGAGCACCAGCCCCAGTGTGGGGATGACCTAGGGATCAAATCCAGGCTCAGATACTTAGCAGAACACCCAGAAATAACTGGCTGTGTAACCTTGAGCAAGTTATTTAACCTGCTTTAAAAAAAAAAAAAAGAAACTAATGTCAAAGCTAGGGACAGCTAAGTGGGGCAGTGGATAGAATGGTGGGGCCTAGAGTCAGGAAAACCTGAGTTCAAATCCAGCCTCAGACACTTACTAGCTACTAGCTATCTGACCCTGGCCAAATCATTTAACTCTGTTGGACTCAGTTTCCTCATCTGGATGAGAAATGAGCTGGAAAAGGAAATGGCAAATTACTTCAGTATCTTTCCCAAGAAAACTCCAAAGGGGGCCACAAAGAGTCAGACACAACTGAAATGATCAAACAATTATTAGCTGTTCCTGCTTTTGGCAGATATCCACACAAATACTGACATCTCCTATCATGCTTCTGCTTGTTATCTATTTCCTCTTTTTGTTCAGGTGGCAATATGTTCCCATCAGAAAAAATTCTTTCAATTTTCACACAAAAGCTCTTTATTATTTCCCAGCTCTGGTTCCTAGATTTCCTGAGTACATGAATAAATCTTCTTAATATGGAATAAAAGGCAGTGTGGCATAATGGATAGAGCACTGGACTTTGAGACAGGAAGTTCTGGGTTCAAATCCCATCTCAGACATTTACTAACTTTATGATACTAGCCAAGTCATGTTATTTCCTTAAATGTATTTCCTCATCTGTAAAATGGGGTGTAATAATAGCACTAACATCAGTTATTTTGAAAATCAAATGAGATATTGATGCAAAGAAAATAAAATGCTGCCCTACTCCCCTTCCTCCTTCCCCTGTACCTATTTTGTTTCAATTAAATACTGTATACTGTTTTAGAAGCCTATTACAAGCATAGGTCTCATCCTACCAAGTTAGAGTAATACCTATGAGGTAACAATTAGCATGGTTAAAGGTCATTTCTTGGTGTCTAAACACTGTGCTTTTATATTTAGTGATTTGATGTTTTATTACTTGCTTCTTGCTTGAATTTTGTTTTACTACTTGCTTCTTACTTGAATTTTGTCTGTCAGCTTCTAGGTTTCTCAAATTATTTTCTTCCTGCTTTATAGCTATTTCCTATGGCATTTGGCTTGATGGATATACATAGGCAATTTTCCTTCTCCCTCTTCACCTTTAATTTAAAGTCTTTCTGATTAGATTTACAAAACTCTAGGAAAATATATTCTTATTCATTCTACACTTGCTAGGTATATTCTATCTCTGGCTAGGAGACTGCTGTTTCTGTATTTTAAGCTGTACAGTTTCTTTTTCATGTTTCCAATGTCCAGCTAATCACATCATCTAGTTCAAATTATTCCTCGACTGAAATATTTCCTCAGAGTACTTATGAATATTATCTAAATATGCTGTTTATGTGTGTTTGTGGTTTTTTTTTTTTTTGGCTTTTTTATATTAGATTACAAGCAGCATTTCTTTCATTTTTTTTAAACTCTCCCTTTAGCACTAATATAACAAGCATCCAACAGTGGTTGACATTAGTAGTACTCAGTAAATATCTGTTGAGTAATTACAATATAATTGAATAAATTATTTCTATACTTAATAAAAGTCTGTATAACAAATTTTCAAAATCACTTAGTAACCCCCTTCTCCAACCCAGGAAATTTATCCCTTTAATTAACAGTTAACCATGCTCTGGTATAAACTCACCCATAGTGGCAACCTGCTTGATAAACTGCTCTTTAGGAAAATATGTCTCCCATCAGCATTCTTTAAATCCCTTAAAAAAGGAGGAAAAATATTTTAATAATTATTATATATTTTTGAAATAATAGGCAACATTTATATGGCATTTTAAGATTTGCAACATACTTTGTGCACCTTATCTCACTGATCCTCATAATCCTGTAAAATAGGTACTGTCATATATCATCCCCATTTTACAGATGAAGAAACTGAAGCTCATAATGATTAAGTGATTTGCCCAGAGTCACCCAGAACTTTATTTACTGTCACCTAAATCACCTAGGGAGATCCAAGTTCAAATTTGGCCTCAGACACTAGCTGAGTGCCCTGGGCAAGTCACTTTACTTCTGGCTGCCTTACTTTCCCCAACTATAAAATGGGGATCATAATACCACTTACCTCACAAGGTTACTGTGAAGATAAAATGAGATAATATCTGTAAAGTGCTTAGCACAGTTCTTGGCACATAGTAGGAATTTAATACTTATTGATTTCCCTTGATGTTCATTCAGTAAAAGAAAAACTGTCAAGTAGAAAAATCTTTGTATCAAATACTTTCATTTTATCTTTCTTTATGCCTTATCTTTCCTAAATCTGTTCATCTTTCTCACCATAATTTATAACCTCTCTTCCATGCAATGTTTTTCTACTAAATCATACCTTCACTGTGTCTTTACTTTTCTCAATTCCCAAACTTGACCCTTTTATTAAACTCTACAATATATCCTTTACTACTAAATCCCTTTCCTCCTTATCTTATCACCATCCTTGTCTTGTCAAATACCAATCCTGAATCACTTCCACCATCTGTCAGACTTATCCTATTTTTTTTTCATTTCTCAAATGCTTTATTAACTTCTGATTTACATCATTCATTTCCACCAGATTTTGAGTTACAAATTTTCTCCGTTTTCTCCCTACCCACCGCCCCAAAATAGCAGTCCCACAGGATATCCCCTTCTCCAATCTGTTCTCTCCCATACCCCTTTAGACTTTTCCAGTAGGGCATGGTGGATCTCTATGCTCCAGTGCCTGTATATCTTATTTCCCAATTACATGTAAAATACCATTAATAATAGTGTATGTGTGTGTACACACACATATAGTTAAACATTTGATATTAAAACTTTGAATTCCAGATTTATTCCCTTCCTCCCTTGTCACCCACCCTTACTGGAAAGATAAGCAGTTCAGTATAGGTTGCACGTGTGTAGCTAATGCAAAACATTAACATAGTAGACATTGTAAAAGACTGACTATAATTCCTTCCCTCCTATCCCACCTCCCACTTGTTCTATTCTCTACTTTGATCCCGTACCTTTTCAAAAGTGGCTGCTTCCAACTTCCCTCGCCCCCAACCTGCCCTCCCTTCCATCATCCCCCCTCTCGTCCCCTTCCCCCCTATTCTCCTGTAGGGTGAGATACCCTATTTAGTGTGTATTTCATTCCCTCCCTGAGCCAAATTCAATGAGAATAAGGTTGACCCATTCCCTTTTGCCTTCCTATTCTTCCCCTCCATTGTAACCATTTTCCCTTGCCTCTTCTATATAAGATAGTTTACCCCATTCTGTCTCTCCCCATCTCCTCTCATTATATTCCTCTCTCACCTTTTAAATATCCTCCCTTCCTATTAAATTGGTCCTGTGCCCTCTATCTATGTATACCTGTACACATATATACATTCACATATGTATTCATATGCCCATATACCCTCATATATAGACACACACACATGTCTATTCCCTTCAACGATTTTCATACTGAGAAAAATATCATCAGTTACAATTACTGTTTTTCCATGTAGGAATGTTAACAGTTGAACTTTGGTAAGTTCCTTATGAATTCTTTTCCCTGTTTACCTTCTCATGCTTCTCTTGCTTCTTGTATCTGAGTGTCAAATTTTCTATTCAACTGTTTTTTTCATCAAGAATGCTTGAAAATCCTCTATTCCACTGAATAACCATATTTTCCCCTGAAACATGATACTCGGTTTTGCTGGGTAGGTGATTCGTGGTTTTTATCCCAGCTCCTTTGACCTCCAGAATATCACCTTCCAAGCCCTTCGATCCGTCAGTAGAAGCTGCCAGATCCTGGGTTATCCTGATTGTGTTTCCACAATATTCAAATTGTTTCTTCCTGGCTGCTTGTAATATTCTCTCCTTAATCTGGGAATTTCAGAACCTGGCTATAATATTCCTAGGAGTTTTCTTTTTGGGATCTTTTTCAGGAAGTGATTTGTGGATTCTTTCAACTTCTATTTTGCCCTCTGGTTCTAAAACATCAGGGTAGTTTTCCTTGAGAATTTCTTGGAGGATGATTTCCAGGTTCTTTCTTTGATCATGGCTTTCTGATAGTCTAATAATTTTTAAATTATCTCTCCTGGATCTATTTTCCAGGTCAGTGGTTTTTCCCATGAGATATTTCACATTGTCTTCTCTTCTTTCATTTGTTTGGATCTGTTTAACAGCATCTTGATTTCTCATAAAGTCATTAGCTTCCATTTGCTCCAGTCTAATTCTGAAGGAATGATTCTCCTCAGTGAGCTTTTGAGATTCTTTTTTCTATCTGGCAAATTCGGCTTTTTAAGGTATTCTTCTTACTGGCTTTTTGAGCCTCTTTTGCCATTTGAGTTAGTCTATTTTTAAAGTTGTGATTTTCCTCAGTCAGGCTGTTGACTCTCATTTCATAATTTTCTTGCATTGTTCTCATTTCTCTTCCCAATTTTTCCTCCACTTCTCTTATCTGCTTCTTAAGGTCCTCTATGGCCTGTAACCAGCTCGTATTTTCCTTTGAAGCTTTTGGTGCAGGAGTTCTGACTTCACTGTCTTCCTCCTGGTTTCATGCTTTGATCCTATTTGTCCCCAAAATAGGAGTCTAATTTTGGAATCTTCTGTTTGCTTTGTTTCCTTTGCCTGGTCATGTCGCCCCTCAGTCACTTGACCCCTGGGCTTTTTGCCATAGTAGGACTCTGCCATCAGAAAGGGGAGCTTCGTACCAAATGCTGGGGTTTTCTCAGCTGTCGGAGGTATTAGTTGGGTGCCCTCTTTGAAGCCTCCACACGCTCTGGCAAGCTGGTCACATAACCCAGGATCTCCACCCTAGAATGCAATCCAGATCCAAGCAGGTTAAAGCAAGAGCGATTACCCCTGAGACTGGTCGCTTAGTCCCCTTACACTCTGTAGGCCAGGGGCTGAAGCTGCCATGTGGCTGTGGCTCCTCAGTGGCTTCTTGCCCTGGGGGAAGAGGCCAATGCACTCCCAACTACTGGGTCCCAAAATCTGCACCGCACTGACCTCTCATTTTGTCCTTTGCATCTATGTTTTGATAATTCTGGACCGCCACAGCTGCTGGTAATCTGGAGTCCCTCCGGCAGGAGGCTGGTCAGGCCTGCCCTGGGGCTAAAAACTCTGGCTCAAGTAGGCCTGGGCTTGGCTCCCAGAGCACTTCACTGGCTGATTCCTGCCGGCCAGCCGGCCTGCCTGGCTGTCCTCAGCGGGAGGTTGGCTTCTCTGTGTCATCTTGTGGGTTCTGCAGCTCCAAAGTTTCTTTAGAGTCCCCCTTTACATGAATTGGGGAAGGTGGAAGCCGGAGCCCCGTGGAAGTCCTGCTTATACTCTGCCATCTTGACTCCGCCCCCAGACTTGTCCTATCTTAATCACCAGTTGTTGAACAGAGCTGGAAAAAGCCAAACAACTCAGCAAACTGGATTCCTTACAAATGTATGTGATATAAACTCAACTGATTCCTAATTACAGTGAGATAGTCCCTTGATTCTTCCATAATTGATGTTCTACCCTGTTGTCCACAATGGCTATTTCAAAACTTTTCTTCTCTCTTCACACTCTCAATACCAGCATTCCCCCTGCCCTCTCAAATGAGGATGGAGCCTCATACTTGTAACAGAAAATAGGAACCATTTGTTATAAACCCTTTGTCTCTCCCACTCTGTATCTCAAAACTCCATTTTTTTCTGCCTTTCCTATCATGATCTCTTATGATGAGGCAGCCCACATCTTCACCATAATCAATCTGTCTACATATGCCCCAATCCCATTGATTTTTTTTAAAAAGTTTTTATTAGTTTGTTCATTACATTACTACAGAGTACCATGTATCCTTTCTCACCCTCCCCTCAAGTCATGCCATATGAAAACTAGTAATTTTTTTCTGAGAGGAAAAAAAAAGTCAGCAACAACTGACTAACATACTGAAGAAGTCTGAAAACATGTGCAATATGGAATATCTGTGGACTTCCCACCCATCTCTTCATTCAAGTCCCACTTGTTCTTCATAATTTTGTTACATTTACTTTTGATTTTTTTGGTGTGTCATTCTTTTTATTTATGCTGTAGTTACTGTATATATTGTTTTCTTGGCTCTGATTCCCTCATTCTGCATCAATTTATGTAGATCTTTTTATGGTTCTCTGTACTCATCACAAACATAATTTATTATAGTGCAGTAATATTCCATTACACTCAGGTACTATAATTTGTTTAGCCATTCCCTAGTTGATGGACATCTACTTTGTTTCCAATTACTAGCTATCACATAAAGTATTGTTATAAATATTTAGGAGTTTACGAGGACTTTATTGTTGGCTTCCTTATTCTATAAGCCCAATAATAGTTTCTGGTTCAAAAGGTATGAACATTTTCGTCACTTTATTTGCATCATTCCAAACTGCTTCCCAAAATGCTCCACCAAAAATGTATATATTCCCATATCCCCACTAATGCTGACTGTAGCTATTTTTGCCAATTTGCAGGATGTAAGGTGAAATATTAGGATTGTTTTGATTTGCATTTCTATTATTAAATATTTGGAGAATTTTTTTCATTTGGCTGTGAATACTTTGCAATTCTTTTAAGAACTGTTCATATCTTTTGACTATTTACTGGGAAATGACTATTAATCTTATGTAGATGTATATATGTATGTATGTATGTATATATGTGTGTGTGCCTAGTTTAAATAACTTGGGTACTAAATCCTTTACAAAGCAATCTGATACAAAGATTTTTTTTCCCATTCAACCACTTCTCTTCTTATTCTAGATACTATAATGTTGTCTAGACAGAAGCTTTTCAATTTCAAGTAGTCAAAGTTATGTTTCCTTTTACAATTGCATCTATCTCTTGTTTGGTTCAGAATACATCTCTTACCATAGTGGTGAAAGGTATATGACCTGTTTTTCTTCTAATGTTTAAAAATAGTATGATCTTTAAAATTAAGGTCATATATTCATTTAGCATGTATATTGTGGTATGTATGTGTGGTGTGGTGTGCTCTAAGCCTACTTTGACAACAGACTGTCTTCCAGTTTTTCCATCAGTTTTCATAAAATAAGGAGCTTCCCTACATAACTTAAGTTTTCTACTTACCAAACACTGTAGTATTGAGTTCTATTGTTTCTGAACCTTCCTTATTCAGTCTGTTCCATTAAAAAAAAGGATATTTCCATATATGCAGCACAAAATGAAGAGAGTGAAAGGTTCAATAGAAAACCATGAATTTCCATTTCACACTCTTTACTTTTTAAAACTAGGTAATAAATATAATTCATCATTTTCAAAGCTACCCTCCTTTTCTGTGCTTTTTTTCTTTGGAGGGGGAAGGCAAGGCGATTGGTGTTAAGTGACTTGCCCAAGATTACACAGCTAGTGTCAAGTGTATGCTGCTGGATTTGAACTCAGGTCCTCCTGACTCCAGGGCCTATTCACTGTACCACCTACCTGTCCCAGTGCTTCTTTTTAGTCTTTTTTTTTCCCCCTCTGCTATGCACTTTTAATTTTTCTCCCCCCATCATCAACTCTGTATCTATTCTTTAACTGGCACAAGATGTTTTTTAATGACTGCTGTTTATAATATAGTTTGAGGTCTTGAAATGCATCCTCCTTCAGTTTTACTTTTCATTTCCCTTGATATTGTAGATCTTTTGTTTTTCCAAATGAATTTTCAAAGATTACTTTATCACGGTCTATAAATACCCCCCCTTAGTAATATAATTAGCACTGAAAGGGTAAATTAATTTTAATAGTATTGTTATTTTTATTACATTGGCATGACTCTGCCACAAACACTGAATTTAGGCCTATGGGCACAAAATGTTTATAAACATTAACAAAATGTTTTTAAATACATAAAATATATAGAATTACAAAAGAACATAATTATATTGACATGTTACCACAACATTAAAAAAAATTCATGGATCTCAGGTTAAGAATTCCTCCTCCAAAGGACAGCACCAGATTATCAGACTTTGAGTTCATGCCAAAGTCAGCAGAAAAAAATAAGTGGTTCTAGCCTGTAGAAAAGATGCCTCAAAGTGAACATAACAGCTTTCTTTAACTATTTAAAGAGTTGGCTATTGGGTGGAAATGTGATCAGGTTTGTTCTCTTTGCCCTAGAAGGTAAAAACAGGAACAAGAAACACATGGTGCAAAGAAAAGTATACCACATTTGCAATCAGAGGAAATCAGAGCACCCTGGTTTGAATCCTGGCTCTGTCACTTACCACCTATATGACCTTTAGGAAGTTACTCACCTTCTTTGGGAGTGAGTTCCTCATCTCTAAAATAAAGGGATGGTACTAGATATAATCTAAGGTTCCTTCCAGTACTAAATCTCTGAACCTATGATCCTAAGTTTCAAAGAGACAAATCTTGGCTTCCCTTACAAAGACATCCAAACAATTAGTGCTATCTATAACTGGCATAATTCGTCTAAGGATGTAGTTATTTACGCCTCACTGCAGGTCAAAGCAAAGGATGACACTTATCAGGTATGAAGTAGGGGTTGGCTCCCTGCTCCGTCCTTCATCCTGGTCAGTAAGTGCTTTTTTTTTTTTAACCTTATTTTGGATTCTGGCTGTCTTAGACCATGGAAACAACTGAAATTGCTTCATCTTTGGCACACAGTTTCTGTTTTGGAAAGGTTTGAGAACTGGTAAGGATTGAAGAAAATGTTTAGTCTGCCATCTTGTTGCTCAATTAACCCAGAAGTTCTCCTGATCCTATTTCTTAGATGACCCCTGATGTCCTGTCTCAGAGAGAATCTATGATGCTCTAATCATTCTGCAAGACAGATGTCAAGGAAGTAAAGTAGAAGGAATTGCTGAAGAAATGAGGTTCAGAGGATGTTAACTAACAATCTCATTTATGACAGCCACAATCTAAGGTTACATCTCACTTTGCAAAGGTCAGATCACTGACGTTGCTAGCTAGGTTATCAGTTACTCCTTGTGTTTAGCTAACTCAGAATGCCTCGTTTCCCAGCAGATAGATCACTGTCAAGAGTTAAGACACTTAGCTATTTTATTTTTTAATCTTTGTTACAAGGGAAGACTATCTGGGTAGAGGCTCAGGGACAGATCTATTTGGAAATGAATTTAATATAAAAGAGAAATGTAGCAGATTTTTTTTAAGTGTTAAGGTATTAGTACATCTGTAAGATTTGACCATCTATTCCACATTTAGTGCTATGCTTCCTTCTCCATGCCTTTAGTCACTGTTTTTTATGTCTTTTCTTCCTCGTTTCCCCTCCTACTCCGCTGAGTTCCAACCTGTCCTTTTAATCTTCAATGAAATGTCATCTCTTCTATGAAGTCTTACTTGAAGTTCTGCTTGCACTTCATACAGTACTTTGTGCCTCTTATTAAAGTTATTTGTTCATGATTATACCTCTACCATCTTAAGTTCCATGGGGTGAGGGACCATGTAGTATAAATTTTGTATTATCTTTAGTACCTCTCAGTACCTTTGTACTTCGGGTACAAAGAAGATAACTGATAAATGTTACTTGAATTGATTTGCAACCTTCATCACTTTACTAAAGAGAATATAAAGGATGGTGACATGCTCAAAATAATATGTCAAGTTTTATTTAGACCTTTAAAATACATATATGTATATTTTATTTTATTTTTGCTTGTTGGAGGGCAATTGGGGTTAAGTAACTTGCCCAAGGTCACACAGTTAGTTTTTATATATGTATGTTTTAAAGCCAAATTCTATCCTCTTTAGTCAGGCTCCAGTATACACGTGATTAAAAGGGCATCCTGGCCTCACGGAAACCAAAGTGCACCTCAATTTCCCAGCAATGCTCAGCTAGATTAGAATGTAAAGAACTATCAACAGGGTACTAGCACTTTGGGCTTTCTTTGTATCCCCAACACTTAGCATGTTTCCTGACATAAAGCAGGGTTCTCAATGAATGTTTACTGATTTACTATCTACCAGTCTCTGAGGTTATGAAAGAATGAGCCACCAGTGCGAGTTTAGGCATCTAGGTGCTAGATTAGAAGCTAAATATCACTGAAAGAAAAAGGAAAAAAACTTTAGGCCTGGGGTGGGGAACCTGCATCCTCAAGGTCACATGTGACCCTCTAGGTCCTCAAGTGTGGCCCTCTGAATGAATCCAAACCACAGAACAAATGCTTTTCTCAAGGGGATTTGAGTTAATCTTTGTTATAAGGGAAGGCTAGCTGGGTAGATTTATTCTGTAAAGTTTGGTTTCAGTAAAAGGGCCATACTTGAGAACCTAGAGGGTCACATGTGGCCTCAAGGCCACAGGTTGCCCAACCCTGCTTTAGGCCAATGTTTTCTGAACCCCTAGTGGTTCCTTGCTAACAATTTTTTAATGGTGACATAAGCAGCAAATGACTGTCCAGTTATGTTACAAATATATTTTTTCTCTCTGAAAACACACATATGAATGTTTGAAGCTTTATCGGTTAATTTTTTTTTTAGTGATTCAGAACCATCATGATCCTGAGCACAATGATTTGGGGTTTGTGCAGTGATTACATTAAACCAACTGCTTCTAAAGCACGTGTTCTTGCAGCTGCTAACCTATCAACAATTTGTTTCCAAACCACCACAAGGGTTTGACCAATTAAACAGAAACTGATTTCTAACAGATAGACAAATGCACTCACATACTCTCATTTATGTTCTGTACATTGCACCAGAGTAGCTCCCTCATTCTCCTCTGTTACCCTGTAATAGTACTTCATCAGCTATGTAATCATGGGATTAAGATATTACAAACATTTGTGTCCTTACAGTACAAATGTCAGGCTATTTAAAAAACATATTGACAAGGCATGTGCACTACAAGCCACCTTGAAACCATCATGGACATCACAAATGTTCTGCAGAAATAAACCTTACATTGCCTCTCACTGAAATATGAAGGCTATTTTCTGATTTAAACTTATCCTTCGTTTATATTACTATTCTTCTCTCTGGCAAATTTCAAACAAACTGTTTAGAAATACTGGTCAGTTGTTCAGCAGAGTTTTTGTGAGAGTATAGCTAGTGTGCCAGTGGTAAAAGAGAAGGAAGTATGTCTGAAAGCTATGTTGATAAGTCTGTTGATTTTTTAACTGGAAAGAACAAAATATGAAAATACACAATACTGACTCACTTATTTTTGTAAATAAACAAGGCAGAAAAGTGATTAAATCTTCCTATTGACTGTTAGCAAATTGAAAAAAACCTGGCAAGTTCATATTATTGCAGCAAAATTAATTCTGTCATGTTCCAAAGAATTAATTATTAGGTGTATGTTTGAAGATGATTTTGTTAAGAGGCTAGAGATAATAACCATTTCTAAAAATACATTGTCTCATAGGATACATATGTCCAATGATGATGAATTTCAAAGTATATTTATGCATTGTAATTAGATGAGAGACCTGATATAACCTCCCCATTTTAACTGTATTTATAAGATATCTTCATGATGGAAATAGAAGAGTATGTGCTATTCTGTCATCAGTTAACAGAATGTACAATTAGGGAATACATTTTTAATCAAATTAATACTCTGAAAGAAACTGGTCTCACTATAGTGCACTATAATTGCAAAGATGGTGCAAAATCAGCAAATGGGAAATCTGGAGATGTTGCTACATATATTAAAAGTATTAATGAGGGTATAGCATGAATATACTATGGGATATACAAACAAGTTTTAGCATCAAAAAAAATGCCACAACATCTCACAAGCATGTTACATGAAGTTGTCAAACTAATTTTATAAAATCAAATCCCCACTAACTCTCAAGTATTTATTATTTTATGCAAAGGAATGGGCAGTAAGAATGTTACACTTCTAATGCATTTAAATATTAGGTAGCTTTCTTATAGGAGAGTTATTACTCATTTATTTGCATTGAAAGAAGAGTTAGTTATCTTCTTCACTGATCATCCTTAAGCACTGATTGAATGGTGATATCACATGTCTATAAAGATTAGCATATTAAACAGGTATTTTTTCAAAGTTTAAACAACACACCATTACAGGGTGCAAATACAAACATATTCGACATTCAAGACAAAGTAAAAAGTATAACTGAGAAACTTATATTTTGGAACCACACAACTAAAAATAGTACCGAGTGCTTTGTGATATTACATTATTTCTCAGAGAATTAACTATCTTTGGATCAGGTTGTCAAGAAAGAGAATGGTGATCATTTGATATTTTTAGAAGTGACTTTCAATGCCTATAGTCTTGGAGCTTCCAATAAAATAAAATTAAACTGGATTTACAACCCATTTGATATGTTTTATATCTCTAATGAACTGACAATAGATGGAAAAGAAAATTTAACTTATTTTTGAACAGATTTTGGACTACACATATTAGAAAATTCCAGCCTTATACTTTTTTTTTTTTACTAAAAGTAGAACAATGAATTTCCATCTCTCAGCAAAAGGGCTTGTAAAATTATCCTTTCATTTTCTACCATGAATTTGTGTTAACATTTTCACTTTGTTATTTTAAATCAAAATACAGAAATAAACTCAATGCAGAATCAAATAAAAACCTTTAAATTTATTTTACAAATTTTTTCGACTACATTTTAAATAAGTTACATGGTATTAAGCAAAATAATGCAAATTTTTGCTAAAATAAAAACTAAGCTAAAAATTAATTTTATATATTTTTATTATATTATGTTAAGCATCTTCCACGTTTACTTATCTTATTAAAATGTTATAGTCAAAAATATGTAAAATCAATCAATCAGCATTAAGTACCCTACTACATGCTGAGCACTGGGGATACAAAAAGTCAAAAGAAAGAGCTTACAATCTAATGGGAGAGAAAACATGCAAACACACACACACACACACACACACACACACAAAGCATGCTATATATGGTATAACAGAGGGAAAGCACTAGAATTAAGAGAGGTTGGGGAAGGTTTCCTATAGAAGGTGGGATTAGTTGGGACTGAAAGAAAGCTGGAGAAGGAAATGACAAACCACTCCAGCATCTTTGCCAAGAAAATCCCAAATGGGGTCACTAACAGTCAGACATGGCTGAAAAATGACTCAGCAACAACAACAAAAAAGAAAGCCAGGGAGGTCAGTTGTCAGAGTGGAGTGTTCCAGGAATAAGGACAGACAGAGAAAATGCCTAAAGCTGAGAGATGGAGTGTCTTGTTAATAAAAAAGCCAGGAGGCCAATGTCACTGGATAGAAGAGTATCTGTCAGGGAGTAAGGTGTAAGAAGATTGGAAAGGTAGGAGAAGGCTAGGTTTTGGAGAGTTTTGAATACCAAACAGCACATTTTATATCCATATTTGATTCTGGAGGCAATAGAAAGTCACTGGAGTTTATTGAAGGGGGAGCGGGTGTATGGTGGGGAAGAGAGGAAAGGGGGGGTCAGTGATAGAGAAAGAGAGAGAGAAAGAGACAGAGTGTGTATGTGTGTGTGTGTGTGTATGTGTGTGGCATGATTGAACCTACATTTTAGGAAAATCATTTAATAGTGGCTGAATTGGAGGTAGAGCCAAGAGGGCAGAGTAAAAGCAGGGCCTTGCTTGAGCTTGCCCCCAAAGCCCTTCAAACCTGTAAAAAATGACTCTAAACAAATCCTAGAGCTGCAGAACCCACAAAATGACAGAGTGAAACACATTTCCAATCCAAGACAGCCTGAAAGGCTAATATGAAGGGTATATTGCGCCAGGGTGGGAGTAGAGCACAGTCCCACCTGGGCTGCACCAGGTGCAGATGGGGCCAGAGCAGACCTCAGGGGACTGAATCACTGGAAGCTGTGGCAGCTTCCAGACTTCTCAACCCACAAGCTCCAAGGACAGTGTGGAACTCTGTGGGATCTGGGTGAAAGAGAAGCAGCTTCAGGTTGGTGGAGGTGGCAGCAGCTGCTTCTGGAGCTCTGGGCCCAAAGACAGGGGGAGATCCAGCGGCTGATACAAAACCCCAGGAGCCTGGGACAGTACACCAAGTCCCACCTCCACTGGAAGCAAAGTCCTGCCTTAACAGGGAGTTAGAAAGTCAAGTACTGGGACACCTAGGCAGCGCAGTGAATAGAGCAACACCCCTGGAGTCAGGAGGACCTGAGTTCAAATCCGGCCGCAGACACTTAACACTTACTAGCTGTGAGACCTTGGGCAAGTCACTTAACCCCAATTGCCCTGCCTGCCTTCCTCCAAAAAAAATAAAAGATGAGTAAACAGTGTAAAAAAAAAAAAAAGATTGTAGAATCTTACTTTGGTGACAAAGAAGATCAAAACATAAAACCAGAAGACAACAAAGTCAAAGCTCCTACATCAAAAGCCTCCAACAACAATATGAATTGGTCAGAGGTCATGGAAGAGCTAAAAAAGGATTTTGAAAATCAAGCAAGAGAAGCAGAGGAAAAATTGGGAAGAGAAATGAGAGTGATGCAAGAAAATAAGGAAAAGCCAGTCAACAGCCTGCTAAAGGAGACCCCAAAAAATACTGAAGAAAATAACACATTAAAAAATAGACTAACTCAAATGGCAAAAGAGGCCCAAAAAGCCGAGAGAGATCATTTAAAAATTACTGGACTATCTGAAAGTCAGGATAAAAAAAAGAGCCTAAACATCATCTTTCAAGAAATTATCAAAGAAAACTGCCCTGATATTCTAGAACCAGAGGGTAAAATAGAAATTGTAAGAATCCACCAATTGCCTCTTGAAAGAGATCCCAAAAGGAAAACTCCTAGGAATATTATAGCCAAATTCCAGAGTTCCCAGGTCAAGGAGAAAATATTGCAAGCAGGTAGAAAGAAACAATTCCAGTACTGTGGAAATACAATTAGGATAACACAAAACCTAGCAGCTTCTACATTACGGGATCAAAGGATGTGGAATATGATATTCCGGGGGTCAGAGGAACTAGGATTAAAACCAAGAATCATCTACCCAGCAAAACTGAGTAAATTGCTTCAGGGGAATATATGGTCATTCAATGAAACAGAGGACTTTCAAGCATTCTTGATGTAAAGACCAGAGCTGAGCAGAAAATCTGGTTTTCAAATATAAGACTCAAGAGAAGCATGAAAAGGTAAACAGGAAAAAGAAAACATGTGGGACTTATTAAAGATGAACTGTTTACATTCCTACATGGAAAGATGGTATCTGTAACTCATGAGACCTTTCTCAGTATTAGGGTAGTTGGAGGAAACAGACAGGTAGACAGATAAATAGATAGATGGCACGGGGTAAGTTGAATATGAAGGGATGATTTCTAAAAAATAAAATTAAAGGGTGAGAGAGGACTATATTGGGAGAAGGAGAAAGGGAGAGATAGAATGGGGTAAATTATCTCACATAAAAGAGGCAAGAAAAAGGTTTCACAATGGAGGGGAACAGGAAGGAAGTTAAGAGTGAATGAGTAAACCTTACTCTCATCAGATTTTGCTTAAGGAGGGAATAACATACACACTCAATTGGGTATCTTACTCTACAGGAAAGTAAGGGGGGAAGGAGATAAAGGTGAGGGAGTAATAGGAGGGAGGGCAGACTGGGGGAGGGGGTAGTCAGAAGCAAACACTTTTCAAAAGAGACAGGGTCAAAGGATAAAATAAAATAAATGGGGGGTGGAATAGGATGGAGGGAAATATAGTTAGCATTTCACAATGTGACTATTATGGAAGTGTTTTGAATAACTACACATGTATAATCTATATTAAATTGCTTGCCTTCTCAATGAGGGTAGGTGGGGAGGGAGGAGAGAGAATTTATAACTCAAAGTTTTAAAAACAAATGTTAAAAATTGTTTTCACATGCAACTGGGAAATAAGATAGGCAATGGGGTAGAGAAATCTATCTTGCCCTACAAGAAAGTAAGGGGGAAGTGGATAAGGGGATGGGACTTGATAGAAGGGAAGAAAGATTGGGGGAAGGGGTAACCAGAATGTATGGCATCTTGGGGTGGAGAAGAGAGAGATGGGGAGAAAATTTGGAACTCAAAATCTTGTGGAAATGAATGTTGAAAACTAAAAATAAATTATTTTTTTAAAAAATAGTGGCTGAAAGGAAGATGAACTGGAATGGGGAGAGACTTGAGGTAGCAAGTCTCATTTCAAGTTATTGCAATAATGGAGGCAAGGACTAAGAGTGAAGAATGAGACTTTTTTGGGAAATGGCCAATGTGGAAATTTGTTTTGATTGACTATCCATGTTTCTAACAAGGGCTTTGTTTTTCCTTCTCGACAGAAAAGGGCAGTGGGTTGGGCTGAGAGGGTGAGAAAGCAAACTTTTGCTGATTGAAAAAAAATACAATTAAAAGAAGTACAGATTACACTTGCGTTGGCTATAATACATATGTTGCAAATATATTCAGTAGTATTACTACAGGAGCTTACAAAAATAATCCAAATAACTCATTTTTTTTCTAACCATTTTTAACTTTGTAAAATAAAATAGGAAATATTTTTAAGTGCAGTTTCTTTCAAGTAATGGAAAGTACACGATGTTAACTATTATCTATGTCAAAAGAAGGTAAAAGCAGCACAGAAAAACCCAAAGAGTAGATAAGTCAAGATGTACATATTATGATACTTTAGTTAAATGACAGTTGAGTAAGGTCTTTTTTGAAGATTAAAAGGATTCTAAAATTTCCAAGCTAGAAAGACCTGAAGTTTATTCAGTCTAAAAAATAGTCTGTTTAAGGCATTGAGGGAAACGAGAATGCTGCTGAAGCCAGCTAGAAAGACTTTTTTTATATGTTCATTAAAACTGGCAGGGGTCTTAAGGAAAAATTGTGTACTCTTAGATAAAGGATGAAGACAGGCTGTGTAACGGGAAAAGCAAAGGGGTTAGGAGTTAAAGAACCTAGATTCAAATCAGCTGACCTCCTAACAACAGGGAGGTGACAGTTTCACTGTATGCTGTTCTCATCAGACTTTATCTAGAGCAGAGGTCAGTAAACTCTAGTCAGCGGTCAAGTCTTTCACCTTATGTTGTTTTTGTATGGCCTGTGTGTTAAGAATGACTGTTATATATTTAAGTACAATAAAACTTTATTTACAAATATAAAAACCATTTTCAGCTTGAGGGTCTTAAAAAAACAAGTGGTTTGTTGACCCTTGAAAACCCCATATTCAGTTCTAGGTGATACAATTTAAGAAAGTTAGTGATAGTCTAGAATGTCCAAAAGACAGTGACCAGAATGGTGAAAGGTACTGAGTCTATGTCATATGATGATGAGCTGAAGGAATTGGGGATATTTAGCCTGTATAAGAGAAGACTCGAGGGAGATATGATAACTGTCTTCAGTTATAAGAAAGTCTGTCTTTGGAAGAGGGATTAAAAGTTTTTCTGTTTGGTTCCAGAAAGCAGAACCAGAAGCAATAAAGAGAAGTTGCAGAGGGACAAGTTTAGGTTTAATTTCACAAAAAACTTCACAAAGTTTTTTAAAGCTGTTCCAAAATGGAACTAGTTGGTTTCCAAGATGGTAGGATTTCTGCTCCTTTGAAGTCAGACATCAAGTAGACATCCGAAAATCGCTTACTGGGTTCGTTGCAATACAACAAGAAAATCACTTATTGGTTCTAACATAGGAAGGGTTCCTTCTGTGTATGGAATGGTCTGGATTAGTGTTTCTGTGGAGAGTTCCTTTTTTACTTTTTCCAAGAAAATTATGTCCCAAGAATACCAAGAAAAATCAGTTGAGAAATCAAGAAAAAGTATTATGATTCTCCTGTAAGAACTAAAGCTTAGCAATCAACACAGACATGTTACTGGTTTGAAGGAATACCCTGACATCAAGTCAAAATCAAAAGCAGAAAACAGTGGCTTGTAGAGTTGAAGGCTGAGGTCAATATTTCCAGGAACCAAGACAGGAACACATAGGAGAGAAGTGGTCACAATCTAATCAGTCTTGCTTGTAACTGTTGCCACATTGAAAGTGTGTGTTCATGGCCCTCTCTGCTGCTAATGGTGAGTCATTCTTGCACATAAAATAAGTATCAATAAGTTTATGTAATAGTATACTTTACACAAATCCTGTGAGTGGTATTTGAAGAAATGTTTTCTGGAAGCAAAATTAAGTTGGTCATTGCAAAATGTAGTGTTATTAATGTAGTGCTATCCATAATACTATTAACTTTATTAGGAGATCTGAATATTGTTATTTGACTACTACTCAATAACATTTGATGACATCTTCCAACATTTGAATATTTACTATCAACTACAGTTCTGTGAAAAACTACTAAACTTAATACTTCTAATTTATTAAAATAAAAATTTTAAGATGTCCATAATAATGAGTAAAGTAAAAAAACATTTGAATTATTTTGACAAAAAGGAAATTACCTTATTGCCAAACAGGTTTTAAATAATTTTTACAATATATTATTTCATGATAAATTATGTACTTATTAGACTTTAATAGAAAACCTCTGAATTTTTAGTATAACAGAAAAAGATTAACTTTTAAATTATAGACACAATATTTTTTTAAGTGAAAAAATAAAGTATTTTGAAGGATACAGATTAATTTATGAATTCAGGAATTCCTAAGAATTCCAATTTCTTATTCCAATTTCCCAAAGATTAATATCTATCAACAATCTGGAAACACTAGCTGGCCACTAAGGTCCCTTTCATGCTTCAAATTATATGACTCTGTGTTATTTCTAACAAGTCACTTAACCTCTCTGGACCTCAGTTTCTTCTAATTTCCATTTAATCAAACATTAAAAGTAAGAAATTAAAATACCCCAAACCAACAAAAAAAGCCTAGGACCTTCAGAAGCAGCTAAATGGTACAGTGGATAGAGTGCTGTGCTTGGAGTCAGGGAGAACTGAATTCAAATCCAGCATCAGATATTTAACTAGCTGTGTGACTCTGGTCAAGTCACTTCAATTCTGTCTACCTCAGTTTTCTCAACTGTAAAATGGGGAAAATAATAGCATTTATCTCCTGGAGTTCCTCTTAGGATAAAAAGAGATAATATTCACTAAGTGCTTAGCACAGTATCTGCTACATAGCAGACATTTAACAGATGCTTATTTCCTTTCTTTACCACAGGCTGGTCTGTAAAGTTACTCAAAAGTATAGACTAAAAATTAGTATCACTCAACTAAATGCAAACAAAATAAACCACTCTGAAAAGCTGTTTGCAAAGTTCTTATGAAGTACAATCTTAATGTGTTTATTGGTCCCTGCTATTTTTTTCCCTCAAATTAAAAAAGGATAAGCAATGACAGAGTGCCATGTTTCTTCTTAGATCCTAAGCCTTAGATCTATATAGGGTCTAAATCATACAATTTTTGGACCGTCTATAAACATTAACATAACTGTTAACGCTTAATGTGAGATTCTTTCTAATGAGTAAAAAATGAAAATACAACTAGAGAAAGTAAATCATAATGATTTTGACATCCTTGCTATAAATGAAAACAAGACAAAGTACAGTTGTAGCTAGATAAAAAGAGAGCTCTCAGGTTCTCTCAAGAGGCAAATGAAAGAGTTGGTAGAGTTGGTTTTATAATGTTCCCAAAGGCAACAAGAAATACTTCATGGACACTTGTAAATCTCATATCATAAGCACAAGTAAAAAGACCACCTTGAAGATATTTGCAACTTATTCACCAATATCAGTTTCAAAGAATAAGGAAGTGAAATTTTATGTAATGATGAAAGTAGAACAATAAATTGGTGAAAATGCAAAGATGTTAAGATGTCTACTTTTTCTTCGAAAATTTTAATTGATATACTTTGTTTTTTATCACCTTGATTTCCAAATAAAACCCTTCCCTCCTCCCCAACCAAAGAATCATACTTTGTAACAAAGAATTAAAAATAAAAAACACCACTCTGTAAAACTAACCATCTGTAAAAGTTGTGTATTGCCGCAAAGATTTCTACAACAAATTATGCCCTACATCAGTGACAACAGAGCCCACCATATTTGGACTCTAATATAACAATCCCCCTGTGCTTCATGGAATTAACAGTAGTAACAACAAAGAAAACAAAGATGAAGAAGGTAGCTGCTGGAAGTGAAACAATTTTGAAATTAGTGAGGGATCGATTTCTTACAATATCTCAAAAAGTGGGAGATACCCAATATTTGGGGAAAGAGTAACAGGTTCTATTGTTATTCCCCCAAAGGAAACTAAGAAAATACTAATAATTACTGTTTCATATGCCAGTAATAACTACTGATTCATACTTTTAGCATCTATATAAAATTTGCATGGGAATAATCTAAAGACATATCAAAGGTACAAAAGATGAAGGTATGAAAAGGGAACAAGCAAGCTTTTGCAAATAGTATTCTATAACCAATCATATCTGTCACAAAATGACAAATAGAAAGATTGAAAGATCCCTCTTTTTGCTTACTGTATAGACTGTAAGAAAGTATTTTGATTTAACAAACAAAATACATCCTTAAAGACTCTCCTCCAAAGAGTTATCTTCCATTCCTCTGTTAAAGATGTAATACCAGAGATAACTTTGATGACCCTTTGCTTCTCACTGTCAAGCAAGAGCCACAAAGGAAATGTATGTTGCCAGAGGTAGACATTGTTGGGGATGTCCAAAACAGGGTGCATGTTAAAGAGGGATATCCTATATAAGGAGAAGTCTTTCACAGGCACTTGTTTATGCATAAAATGTGCTGATTGTATCAACCCTCAGAACACTTCAGAGATTCTTAAATGAGATCTATAATCACTGCAAAGAGCTCAGATTAACCAAACATACTGGAAAAACTAAGTAGATATATATTACCTATTGTCCAGAGTATGATATGAAGTTGGAGAGACAATCTATAAAACTGGTGCATCTTTCTAGAGAAATATATATATTTGTATGTATAAATATATAATAATAAAGTTATTTATGCAAATATATATTTGTATGGTTTATTTGTGTATACATACATATTAAAATGTGTACACATACAGACATATATGTATACACACATACACAGTTTATAAAATAAAATCCCATATTTTAAGTAGTCTAATGCTACTGCTATATGGCAATTACTCATGAACAACTATATCTTCTAAGAATTAAAACTACAAGTTACCCAAATGACAATGGAGACATGTGGGTATGAGTAACTTGCAACCCATTACCAACATAGAATTGTGCAGGAAAGACAGTATAATGGATATTATCAGAAATATATAGTCAGAAAAGGAGATGGGCAAATCATATGATTAATCAAATGACCACTAACTTATATAGCTAGGGCAAGGTAAAGACAGCTTAAAGTTCTCATTTGGTATCCACGTAATATCAAAACAATTAATAAGTTCAATTTTGGGCATGATAAGTTTGAAATGGTTATAAAACATCCAGCTTGAAATGACCAATATGCATTCTTTCTCTACAACATCAATCAAATATTGGTCCATCACCCTACTTCAGGTCCTCTTCATCTTGAATTTGGACTATTAAATAGCCTTTTAATTGGTGTCAAGTCAACTGAATAAGCATTTATTAAGTGTTTACAATATACCAGACACTGTATTGGGGATACAAAGAAAACGCAAGAACAGCCTCTGGCTTCAAGGAGCTCACAAGTTAATGGGGGAGACAACATGCAAACAGCTATGCACAAGCTACACACACACACACACACACACACACACACACACACACGATAAATAGGGAAAAAATCCAGAGGAAAAGGCAGTATAGCATTAATTTCTTTCTGTCTCCATTAAAAGAAGAAATATATTAAGGATAAAAATTCTAGAATGACAATTAGCTTTAAATTACACTAACCATAACATTTTACTGAAGCCCAAAGTTTAAAAGGCACAAAATCATTAAATGCCATTGACACGCTCTTTCCCATCACACACTTTTTGTAGCTTTGTGTCCCACTGACATTTAACTCCATCCTGCTATTTATATCAGAATTCTGAAGCTTGTTTACTTTCTATACAGTCCAAAAGTACTTAAACCTAGAGATACCCAGTAAGTCTAGTGCCCCTGCCTCAATCTTTTCCCCACCCCAATACATATTCCACATAGCTGCTAAAGTGACCTGCCTAAAATGCAGGTCTGACCATGCCATTTCACTTTCTCAATAGACTAAAAGGGCTCCGTATTAACTCTAGGATCAAATAGAGTCCATTTAAATGTTATAAAGAATAACCTCTCTTCCTACCTTCTCAGACTTCTTATATATTACTTCCTTCATGCACACTATAGTTAAGCCATACTGGCCTTCTTGTTGTGTCTCACAGAGGACACTTATGTCTCAGTGTCCTTACAACTGTCTCTTGGAATTCTAGATCTCCTTCACCATTCAGCTCAAAGACCAACTTCTACATTAAGTCACTGCTGATTCTAAGTGCTGGAGATCTCTCTCCTCTATACTTAAATATGTGCATGCTATCTCTCCTGTTGGAATGCAAGCTCCTTAAGTGAAGAGACTTCCATCCCCAGGACTTAGCATTGGTATCCTAGGAATCACTTAAATCAGTTTGTTAGTTGTTTGATCTTGTTTTAACTAATTTCTTTCTAGCCTTCTTATTTTGAAGGCTAGTCTCCTTATTTGGAGGACAGAGGTGAAGGAAACAGAAACTGAAAAGTCCTATTTACTTTCTTGTCATCATTCTGTTTACCCCCACTTAATTTCACTCAACAGGTATTTATGTTAGCACCTACTCATTGCAGGACAGTACAAGATGCTTACAATACAAAGACAAAAATGAAACAGTCCCCTGAAGGAGTTTACAATCCTACTCTAATTTCTCTATTATAAATAAACTGACATCTTTATTTATCCAAAATTTGTTAAGTTCACTCCTTTCTATCCTATAAATTAGTACCTTAAGAGTACTACATGTGCGTGGTAAACTAAAAAAGCAACAGACTTCTAGTTGGTTATCTTCTTACTACTACTACTATATGCAGATGCCAAAATGATCTTCTTTAAATATAATTTCATAGCATCATTTGCTCCAAAAATTACAATGGCTTCCTGTATCTTATCATATTAAATCTTAATTTCAGGATTCAGTACCATCTACCCAAACTTTTCAAACTTTCTCATTCATTATTCCTTCTATAACAGTCAAGTCAATCTGCTTTCCTTAAACTTTCTAGTTCCTACTCCCCCCAAATGCTGCTTATATCATTCCTACTACTTGAAATACTGATCTCTCTTCTCCTCACCAATGCTTGTCCACTATACCCATTAAGTTAGATGGAAACGGTCACTTTATAAATCATATAGTTCACTTAATTATTTTACTGATGAGGAAACTAAGCCCCAAACAAATTAGGTCCGTTGTTCAGGGTCACACAGCTAATATACATAGTTTCCGGATTCCTAGTCCTGTTTTCTTTCTACCACAAAAACTCCTCCAAGATATGTTCTTACTTACAATTAACCTTACTCCCATTCTAAACATTACTTTATTAAGCATCCCTTCAGTACTTATATGTTTTCATTTAATTACATTGCCCTTACTGAGATGTTGCTTTGGGCTGGCTCAATGGTTACTTCTTTTGTGTTTTGTCACTGATCTAAATTATAAACTACTGAGTTTCTCTTTTCGGTTTCTTCCAACAGCATTTTGTAACAGTACTCTCAATACAGTGGGCACTCAATAAATTACTAGCTAATTTAAATGTCAAATTGCGTTTAACATATACAGCTTTATCCACAAGACTATTACATTTCATCAATACAAACTAAATAATAACATGTTAACATTCACAAAAGCAGCTATGTTCCAGTAATCTCCAAAATAAATGTTTCTATAGGAATTTCTGGCAAAACAGTGAGTTACTCAAATTGAAGGATATGACGGATTTAGAAACTGGGAGAAAGACAGGCATATGAATATCACAAGGAGCCAGTTTATACCATTCTTCTCTGAATTTATCAAAACTTGACAATGTAAGAACTCCATTCTGATTTTAAAGCGTAAGCAATTTTAAAAATATATTTTTCTCCTCAAACATTTCCTTAATTGTACTTTTCACTATAAAACTTATTACCGTCATAGTAATAAGTTATGATGTCAACAAAATACAATCTAAATACCGCCACACAATTACATTTAACTTTGATGACAGCTTTAGAACTTTATTTGATATTTCACCTCAAATGATCATTTTTAGAGCCAGAGGAGCGCTTCTCTATCCCTGGATATTCTCTGATCCCTCAGTTTTCCTGACACGGCTCTCTTCTTGTTTTTTCTTTCTATTTAGACACTCCAGTTTTCTTTGCTGGACTGTCTACCTGTGCTGCCCTCTCACCATGGATGTCGTCTAAGGCTTTTTTCATATAGCCGCTTCTTTTTTCCCTCTACAGTCTCTCCCTTAACAATTTCATCATCTCTCATGGTTTCAATTTAAGTTTCTATGAAGATGATTCTCAGACGAATACATAGAACCCTACTTATTCTTCTAAGTACCAATCCCACAACTCAAACTGCCTGATTATCTCCATCTAGATGTCTCCAAGGCAAATCAAATTCAACATGTCTTCCCCTCTACTGAACTGCCTGCTTTCTCTGCAGACATCACCATCCTAGCCACCCTGGTTCACATTCTCAGTGTTATCTTGAACTCCCTTCCCCTGACCCCACATATCCATTCAGTTGTCAAATGCTGTCATTTCTTTCTGTACAACATTGCTAGCAACTGACTTTCTCTAACATGGCCATGAGCCTAGTTTAGGCCCTTAATCATCTCTAGCATGGGCTATTACAATAGCCTCCTAATTGGTTTGCCTGACTTGAGACTATTCCAATCCTCTCCTACACCTATTAAAGTACCTTTCCTAAAATGAAGGAATGATCCTCCTCTATTCACAAAAATCCAGTTAAGAGAAAACATGCAGAAATATAAACTTACTTTGTATCCCCAAAGTCTAGCATATAAATGCTTACTGATTGTTGGATTCCAAACTTCCTATTACCATTAAATGTATAGTCATCCTTTCAATCCATCCAAGTTTCCAAACCTCAGTCATTTTTAACTCTTCTCTCTCCCTCACATCCAATAACCCATTTTACTTCCATGACACCTCTCACATATATCTTAGTCTATCCAGCTGCATGTCAATAAATATTAAGTACCTATTTGCCAACTGTTAGATCTATAAAGGAAGGCAAAAACAGTCCCTGCCCTTGAGGAAGTCACAATCAAATTAAGGAGACAACACACAAAGAACTATATGCAAACAAGATATATGTAGGATAAATAGAAAATAATTAACAGAGAATTAAGAGGAATTGGGAAAGGCTCCCTGAAGAAGGTAGGATTTTAATCGGAACTTGAAGGAAGCTGAGGAAGCTAGTAGGTGGCGATAAGGATAAAGGACATTCCAGCTACAGGAGACAGGCAGAGAAAATGCCTGTGCCAAGAAATGGAGTGTCTTGTTGGTGGAACAGTAAGGAGGCCAGTATCCCTAGATCAAATAATATGTGAATGATAGGGGCCAGTATTCTTTATCACATATCACTAGGTTTATTCTATATTATATATATATATATATATATATATCCTATAACAATCTGCTTCCAGTATCTCCTCTCATGTCCACCAAACAATTACCAAAAGAAACTTTCTAAAGCACAAGTCTTGCCATGTCACTCTGATGGTAAAGAACGTTCAGTGCATCCCCACTGTCCCTAAGATAAAAGACAAACTCCTCAGTTTAGTATTTACATCTTTTCACAATCTGACTCCTGTCTACCTTTCCAAGTTCACTATATAAAACTTCTATTAAAATACTCTCTTTTTCAGTCAAACTGGTCTACCTGTTATTTTCTGAACTCAGCATTCCATGCCTTTCTTTATTCCCCTAGCTGTGAGTGATGTCTCCCTTTTCTTCAAATTATCAGGTGTACAGTTTTAGAAGATGACTGCATGAAAGGAGGCAGGCGGTTCAGCTCCTCCACATCTACTCCACCAAAAATCTAAAAAATCACATCAAGTCAAATAAT
Source organism: Petaurus breviceps papuanus (assembly GCF_028583685.1). Taxonomy (NCBI): domain Eukaryota; kingdom Metazoa; phylum Chordata; class Mammalia; order Diprotodontia; family Petauridae; genus Petaurus; species Petaurus breviceps. Next base: position 272,164 of record NW_027187325.1, on the reverse strand, counting down.
GATCAAGAAATCCAATAAGCAGCTGCAATAAATGTAGCTTATTACTCCCACCCCAGAATTGCACAATAAGTCAGCCAGAAGCCCATTAGCAATAGGAAAGGAAGTTCCCATAAAAACCAGTTCCTGCACAGGCCAAAAAGTGAGCACTCTCCCCAGCATGAGCCTGCAGGGCTCTGTGTACAGAGGCAGCAAGGGCAAGAGGACTTCCAAAGAAAGCCCCAGGGAGGAAACCTATTGTGGGGACCTCAAAAGTAACCTGGAATATACCAAAATGAACATTACCCTGGCAGAATAGCATATCCCAAGCCCTTGGGCTCCAAGGCCTCTAGCACTCTGTCCTGAAAAGTCAAGAGGTCTCTGAAGATACAGCACTCCGATCCTCAAAGATCTAAGAGACCCTAACCCCTGGGAATGAAGATCAACACAGAAACACAGGGAACACAGAGTAAAATGAAACAGGGTAGACTACCCCCACTCAAAAGGGGAAGGAAAGGGAATAAGGATTTATATGATGCCTACTATGTGCCAAGCATTGTGCTAAGTATCTTTTACAAATATTACTTCAATTGATCCTAACAAAATCCCTGTAAGATAGATGCTATTATTATTTCCATTTTACAGTTGAAGAAACTGAGGCACACAGATGTTAAGTGACTTGATCACAGTCACACTAGTGTCTAAAGTCACATGAACTCAGGTCTCCCTGACTCCAGGTCTAGCACTCTATCCACTATGCCACCACAGCAGGAGGCAGAAGCCTAGTCCTAGCACAAAGCTGCAGTTCAGAAACTAAGACTAGAGAAAAAACAAACAAAATCAACCACTATGACAACATTAAATTTAAAGTCAAAGGACCTGGATTCTAATTCTACTTCTGCCACTTAAAAGTCTGTCTAACCTTTAACAAAGCACTTACCCTCTCTCAGGCTCAGTTTCTTCATTTGTAAAATGAGGAGACTAGATTAAAAGGCTGACCTAGTTTTAAATTCTCTGATCCAATAGGAGTTAAAATATATGTCTTTTATATATTTTGTTTCCTCTACAGTGCCCCTCAGTACAATATGAGCCCTTATTTAATACTGGTTGACTTAAGAGAAACTTCCAATTACCTTAGTCTGACATATTATTATTGAATTTATTTTCATTCTATTTTCCCTTACAAATAAAGATCCTTGCTTAGAATCAAGATGACTCGGATTTAATAAATGAAAAAGGGTGTAGCTATTAGAATCAGACACTAAGATTCAGGGGCTATAGCCGAAGATGAGGAGAATGTAAGTGGGGATTAGGTTTTGCATATATCCCTCTGAAATCAAGGAACCAAGCAAACTCAAAGACTAAAAAGGTCAAACAGTCACTGTTCCTATAGCTAAAGGTAGAGTTTCGGAAATAATTAAAAGCAAAAGCTCTGGGGTCAAAGGTCAAGCTCCCCTGGACTAGTTCTGAGAGAGGTTCTTGCCTTTGGAAGCTGATAGTATAATCAAAAGACATATGGCTCAGGGATGGCTTTTTCTACTAATACAGATGCCAAAGTCACAATATCCAACTAGTCATTCAACTGTGCAGACACTTTCCCCCAGAAATACCATTACTAAGCATATAGTCCAAGGAAGCCAAAAGAAACAATAAAAGGATTTTACCCATATATACAGAATTTGTATATTTTAGAATACTTTCAGTAGTAACAAAAAACTGGAAGGAAAGTCGGAGCCCATCATCTGGGAAATGGCTGAAATAACGGTGGTATATGAATATAATGCATACTTATTATACAGCAAGAAATGACAATTCTGAGAAAATCGGAAAGATTTATAAGAAGTGATACAAGTAAACCAGGAGGACAATTAATACAATAATTTAAACCAAGAAAACACTAAGACTTTTGGAACGTTGATGAATGCAGCAACCAATCACAACTTTAGAAGGACAATTAGTAGAGAGGTATTCAAGTAGTGGATTATAGGTGCAAAATGAGAAGATTTTCAGATGTGTCTAAAGGGTTGATTTGTTTTGCTTAAATATGCTTGCTGAAAAAGGAAGGGTTCTTGGGAAAGGGGAGAATAACTGTAAAGTAACAATTATGTGCAGGTCTCCCACCTTTTTTTCTTTTAAACAGCTGGAAAGGTTCATAGACTCCAAACTCCTACCAAACATGTAGGAATTCTCTCTCTACAACATCCCTAACAAATAGTTTTTTCAGCCTTTTCTTAAATACTTCCTGTGGCAGGAAACTGAATATCTTGTAAGGTTAGCCCTTTCTATCATGGAGCAGCCTTATTTATTATAAAATTACGTTTATTAAAACAAAACCAATCTTAAACTTTAGCACATTGGACCTAGTTCTTCTGTATAAATCCAATGCATCTTCCACATTACTGATCTTCAAACATTAGAACAAAACTAACATCCTCCAAGTCTCTCTTTTCCCCTGGTCCTTCAACAGCTTTTCATATAACATGGTTTCAAATTTCCTTAAATCCTATTATCTCACTATAATAAACTATAGTTTTATAAATAAACTATAATTTATCAATGTCCCTCTTAAATGTGGCATCTAGAATTTAACAAATTCCCCATATGTGGTCTGACAAGTGGGATTATCAACTACCTTATTCTATTAATGTCTTGTACTTCATGTGTTTCCTAAATCTTCAATACCTGTGTGTATATCAAGTATTTGCTAACTTAAAAGAAATTATAACCATGATAAAAACCATTATAGTTAACCCATCTCAACTTCCACAGGCCTAGTGGTATTCTTACTTCCATACAAAATTTCTAACATGTTATCAGCAGAGAAAAACTCTCAGTGTCTCATTAGATCAGTAATAAAGGCAGTTTTGTGGCATCTGGATAGAAAGCCAAATTTGGAGTCAGGAAGAGTTCAAATCTTGCCTCAGACACTTACTAGCGGCATGACCCCAGGCAAGTTACTTAACCTTTCTTAGTCCCAGTTTCCTCATCAGTGAAATGGAGATAGATAATAATAGTATCTACTAATAGGGATTTTGTGAGGATCAAACTTTGCAAACGTTAAAGCAGCATATAAATGGTAAATTATCAATCAATCAGTTTACCAGTCAACAAGTATTTAGTAACTGCTTACTAAATTGTGCTAAGTAGTAGTCCCTGTCCTCAAGGGGCTTGCATTTTGGCTTTGGGGGGGGGGGGGGGGGGGGGGGGGAAGAAATGTGTAAGTAATGTGTAAGAAGAAATGTTTTAGTAACTAAGTACTGTAAGATCTATACAAAGTATATGGGAGATAATCTTAGAGAGATCCAGAAAGGCCTACTGCATAAAGTGAGATGAGTTGAGTCATGAAGGAAGCTAAGAAAACTAAGAGAAATAAGGGGACAGAACATTCTGTTTAATAAGGGGGAGGAGGGAACAGTAAGCACAAAAGCATGGAGTCAGAGATGGAGTGTCATGTTCAAGGGACCACAACTAAGACAATGTAAGTGGATTATAAAGTTTTTGGAGGAGAGTAAAAAAAGGGCCCAGTCCAAGAAGAGGAAAGATAGGAAGTGGCCAGGTTATGAAGAACTTTAAATACCAAACAAAGCAATTTATACTTGATCTTGAAATTACAAGGAGGCTACTGGAGCTCACTCAACCATGACTTGACACGGCCAGACTTAGACTTTAGAAAAATCACTTAGGCAGCTGAATGGAAGCTCGATTAGAATGGGGAGATATTTGCGGGAGATAGATCAATCAAATAAATATTGCAATAGTCTAGGTAAAAAATGATGAGGGTCTGAACTATGTTGGTGGCTGTGTGAGTGAAAGGAAGGGAATACATACAAGTAACGTTATGAAAGTAAAAACAAGAATATCTGACAAGACACTGGATATGTAGTGTGAATGCAATGAGTCATTAAGGATGACACTCATGTTGCAAACCTTGGTGACTGGTAGGATATTGGTACCCATGACAGGAACAGAAAAAAACTAACAAAAGAAGGGTTTGGTGGGAAAAATAATGAGTTCTATTTTGAACATGCTGAGTTTGAGATACCTATTGGACATCTAGTTCAAGATGTCCAAGAGGCAGTTGGTGGTACATGACTGTAGCTGATGGAAGAGACTAGGGCTGGGTATAAAGCTCTAGGAATCATATGCATTGAGATTATAATTGAACCCACAAAAGTTGATGAGGTTATTAACATAATATAAGGAGAACGGAGAAGAAGGCCTGGGACAGAGCCTTGGAGAATATCATAATGAGGACAATGCCATGGATGAAGAACAAAGGAGACCGAAAAGGAGCAGTAAGATAGGTAGGAGGAGAAACAAAAGAAAACAGTATCATGAAAACCTAGAGAAAAGAAAGTATGCAGGAGAAAAAAGTGATCACCAGGGCCAAAGGCTACAGAGATGCCAAAAAGGACGACCTAGAATAGGACACTGATTTGGCAATGAAGAGATCATTTTACTAGAGAAGTGGTGATATGATGGGGTACATTTAGAGGGACTGATTTGTGCAATAAGAAGGATCACCTCTTTACCCAAGACAGGAGTGAAGTGGGGAAAAATGTCTGAATGACAAGAGATGAGGAGAAGAAGAGCTTTTAGCCAGTAGCCTCTATTTTTTACTGAGGTATGAGACAAGGTCCTCAGATGAGAGGGTAGGAGAGGCCACACCCGAAGATTTGGAACAATCACTGTAAAAAGTGGGCTACTGAAGTGATTAAGAAAGAATAAAATGTTTGCCTTGCTGCAGTGACAATCCAGTTGAGATCAAATGACACAAATTTATAGTGTGCTCAATGGCTTTGTGATTGCTTTCAGCTTTCTTCAACATCACATAAATAAAAGGGAAGGGGGGTAGATGTTGTGAGTAATTAATTTTTTTTTTGCCTTTTAGAGGGCAATTAGGGTTAAATGACTTGCCCAAGGTCACACGGCTAGTTTTTGTGTTAAGTGTCTGAAACCCGAACTCAGGTCCTCCTGACTCCAGGGGCGGTTCTCCACTCACTGTGCCACCCAGCTGTCCCAAGTAATTATTATTTTTTTTTAATATTCTAAAGTAATACTAAAACACTCAATATAGAAACATAAGTCAAATTTAATAAAAAACAGTCCAAGTATTTCAAGTTCTAATGATGAATTTTTCAGTCACAAACATAATACAAGAAAATAATGCACCCTGCAGCATTTATATTACAAAATCATTAACCAAGTAGACCATTACAAGTTAACTTCTCTTTATGCATTATGTGTAACAGCTGTTTAAAATGATAACTGGCATACTGAATCATATTTTCCCACTGATTTATTTGAATGAATCTGACAGTTATTTCCACAAAAATTTGGGGCCCCAATACATAATAAAAACTATACAAAGGATTACAGATTTAAAGCTGGAAGGATCCTTAGAGGTCATTAAAGAATGACTGAAGATTCCTAACATCCACATGTAGGAGCATTTATAAATAGACTATATACATTTAGTTCTCACACACCTACTGTATAAGACATTAAAAGAAAAATGAACCCACCACTCATCTAAAAGTACACACATATAAAATACTAGTCATTCCCATTTAATTGGAAAAACTCACTGACTCCATGGGATTTTAATATTCAACAGCAAACTGTGTTTTAAAGCCTTCACTATGGTTCTAGGCCCCATGGAAGGTAATCTAGCAAAAACTAACATTTATATAGAGCCATCTGCAAAGCATTCTATGTGCATTATTATCTCATATGAGCCTTACAAGAACCTGAGAAAATTTGGTACTACTGGTATGGTCATCCTCATTCTACAGGATTCCTATTCTATACAAGGAACTATAGAGAGAAAAGACACTTAAATAGATAACTTTAATTAAAAAAAAATATTCAAGAGCTCCTTTCCTGCTGCTTACATACATGCCCAGATATCTCCTAATATAAAAAAAAAAATCCCCTTCACTTGATCATGCTAGACATCTTTTTTTTTCCCTTGTAGTCAAAAGCTCCTAGGAGAAAAAGCTATCTACATTTATTGCCAATTAATAATAAATAATAGCTAGCATTTAATGCTTTACAAATATCTCATTTGATCCTCACAACAATCCTGGAAGGTAACTGCTATTATTATCCCCATTTTACAGATGAGGAAACTGAGGGAAATAGAGGTTAAATGACTTGCCTAAGGTCACACAGCTAAATTAAAGTGTCCAAGGCACCATTTAAACTAAGCATTTCCTGACTTCAGGCCCAGCCCTCTATCTACTGTGCCACCAGCTTCCTTATATCCCATTCTTTTCAACTACCTGAAAACTAGCTTCTGATTTCACCACTCTCTTCAAACTGCTTTCTCCAAGGTTACTAATGATATCTTAACTGCTAAATAAAATGTCCTTTTCTCTGTTCTAATTCATCTTGACCTTATTGTAGCTTTTGACACTGCTGACTATCCCTTCTTCTTGAATAATGTCTAATTTCTAACCTTCATTTCACCTGGTTTTCCTACTACTTTGTTTGACCAGCCCATCTCAGTCCCCATTTGCTGGAACATCATCAACTATGTTCCTCTGGTACCTTTACCATGGGTTTCATTTAAGACTCTCGTCTTTTAAACACATTCTCTCTCTCTCTCTCTCTCTCTCTCTGATCTTATCATCAATTTGTCTCTATAAAATAACTAAGATCTACAAATCCATCTCTGGTGTCTCCTGGCCTCCAATTCTCCATCATCAAATGAATGCTTATATATTCACCTCGCTCTCAAACTCATCAAGTCTAAAACAGAACTCATATCTTTTCTCTAAAGCCAAACCGTTTTCTGAACTTCTTTATTTCTGCTGAGTACACCATCATCCTTTCAGTTGTCCAGTTTCCCAACCTCAAGAGTTATCCTCAACTCTTCCTTCCCCATATCCAATCAGTTGCCATGTTGCATGACTCTATTTCCACATCTCTCATGTCCATTCAGTTTTCTCTACTCAGATGGCCATCACCATGATTCAGGCCCTTATCAATTCTAGTCAACCTTTGCTATCCTCTACCCTCTCCAATCCATTCTCTTCATAGTGCTACACTGGTATTCTTAAAGCATAGGTATGACCATGCCATTCCCATGCTCAAGATGTTTCAGTCTCTAGGCTAAAAGACAAAGTTTTTATTTGGCATTTAAAACCCTTCATGATCTGCCTCCAACCTTTCTTCCCAGAATGATTTTACATTACTTCCATTTATAAACTCTCCAGGGGTGGGGAACCTGTGGCCCCAAAGTCACATGTAGCATCTAGGTCCTCAAGTGCAGCCTTTTGATGGAATCCAAAGTTCACAGAACTTTAAGGACCTAGAGGGCTACATGTGGCCTTAAGGTCATAGGTTCCCTACTCCTGTATTCCAGAAAACTAGCCTACTTACCGTGTTTCCCTGATAATAAGACACTGTCTTATTATTTTTTTTGGACAGAAAAATACCAGAGGGCTTATTTTCAGGGGAGGGCTTATTTTAATGAACATTGACAGCAATTTTAATAAACAGGCAAATGTGAACAAAAAAATGTACCAGCAAGCAAATCACTGGGTAAGAACAGGATGACGCACTCACTGCTGCAGCTCTGATTGGATGCAGCTCGGAGCGCGGAGTGCGTTTGGGGGGGGAGGGGACGGTGCATACAGAGGGTACCGTAATGTAGCATGTAGCGCAGGGGATCACCTTCACTACAGTAGCAATCTCAATAGGGCTTATTTTCGGGGGAGGGCTTATTTTAGAGGAATCTTACACAGTAAGGGGAGGGCTTATTTTCGGGATAGGTCTTCTTATCGGGGAAACACGGTACTATTTCCCAAGACAATATTTCACCTCACATCTTTGTGTCTTTGCAAAAGCTGTCTTCCCATGCCTAGAAAGTTCTCTCTTCAACTCTCCTTTTAAAACACCTCACTTCTTTCAAAGGAAAGCTAGGGTGTCCCCTCCTACACAAGGCCTCTCCTGAACCTCCCATTTATTAGTGTCCACCAAAATTACTTTATATATTTGGTATTTACTTATCTGCGGACAAGTATCCTCCCAATAAATTTAAGTTTCTTGAGGGAAGGAACTATTTTGTTTTTCAAAGAAAGTGCTTAATAAATTGTTAAAATGAACTGAACTGGGGATGAGATGGAGTTGTGTCAAGGAGGGCTTCTTGGAGAAGGTTGCAGAATCTTAAAAGTTAAATAGGATTCCAAGTGAAAGAGAAGGGCTGTTTTGTTGTTCTTTTTGGGGTAGAGGAAGTGTTCTTGGCAATATTGCTTATATCATTACCCCAGATATTTATTTAGCGGAGTACACTAACCAGAAAAGTCTTACAAAAACTCTTTTTTCCAGATATCTACTTCTTTAATTTGCATCTCAGCAGAGAGACAATTCACTTATTTATCAATATTTATTGTTTCTAAAACTGTAGTTATTAAATAGTTGACAAAGAGGTCCTAATACTTCTTACCCAAGAAGATAATGCAGTATTAATTAATAAAATAGGAAATATTTAAGCAGTTTTCTAAGATCACTGAAGGCAATGTCTATAAATATCCTGTTATAATCATTAGCTCATCTTAAGCCTAAGGGCAATACAATGATTCCTAAAGTCCACCTGGTTCCCTTCTTTTTCAGTTCTAGGGATTTCATTTATCTATTTATTTATTTTTTGAGACAATTAGATTTGTGACTTTACTATGGGTCACACTGCTACTAAGTGTCTGAGGCTGGATTCAAACTCAGATCCTCCTGACTTAGGGAGTTTATTTTAGATGAAAAGTTCTGAGTTCAGTAACAACTGCTGCAAGCACCCAATTACAAAAATTACTAATACCTAGCAAAGCTCTCTCTCATCTTACATTTGTATGTCTCTAGTTATTCCTTGTCTTTATAGTACAGGAAAAATTCAGTTTTCAGGAAGCATCTGTGCAACAACAGATTATATTACAGTACCTGTGAACAGGTACTATAATCTAGTACATCCAGGCAGCTAGATGGGAGGTTGGTGAAAAAAACGTGTCTTTTCTTAGGACTTCACTCACACTGGGTCCTCCTCTGAAATATCCCTAGAGTCAAAGACTCTCCTAGACATCTCAATTCTCTGACCCAGCTCAGTCCTCCCTTTGCTCCATGCTTGCTCTAACCTTCCAAACCCAGATCTCTGTATCCCCCCCGCCAACTTTTTCTGAGATAGTTTCTCCCTTTCATACAAATTGTTTAGGGCATGCTCCAGTCTCTCACATAGTAGATTTGAATAATTAAAGATGGCGTACTAGTCCCATTCACCCAGTTCTGATTCTATAATTCAACCAAAAAGTATTCTCATCTAATCAAGGCACCAGAGACAATGAGGTGGTTTTAACATCATTCTTACATTTGCTTCAAGGAACACATACAACCATATTGCTAACCATCATACTGGTAAATTTTTCCATTAGAATATATCTCTAATTGTATAATTATAACCTAAAAGAAAATAAGGTTTGCTTTGCTGAAAACTATTAAGATCTGAGCGTTTACTAGACACTGTGTGGGGCACAAAAAAGTGTAAGATCTTTCCCCAGCTCTTTCTAGTTGGGGAGATAAGCTACGTACACAAACACTAAATAACTTACTTAAGTAACAATAGATGTTAAAAAGCAATACATGATTAATTGCTATGAGTAACAGAGGCAATATATGTCCCAAAGAGTTCAGAGGACACCCAAGATCAAATGATACATTTTGTAGTAAATATTTAACATCTTCTTAGACTTCTTGTAAAAGCAACTCATACACAACTATCTTGCTTTACATTAGAGAGTAGAGATGCGTTCTTTAAAAAAATTGCATGTATTTCCCCCTCCCCCCCCACCATCAGATATTTTAAATGCATTAAGAGAATGTGCTTTTATCATTCATCTTTTTTGTAAAGTAAAAAATGACATTTCTGGATTAATTGAATTTTGTGTAAATTTAGATTTCTATATAGGCTTGCTTAAAGCAAGGCATGCATGTATCTAACATATTATAACTATCTGCCCTTGAAAAATAAGGCAAATATGACAAGGTAAATACAAAGACCTCCTACCTCCTTAGGATGTTTTCTTAAAAGTTTGTAAAGTTTCCCCAAAAAGCCAAGTCAGATCTATTAGTAGATGCTTATTTCAGAACAAACCTTTATATGGATCATAACTATATAATCATTCCACCAATGTCTATATAACTCAGTCAAATGAATTCACACTTTTACAAAGAATAAATCAATCTGTAAATCATTTAAAAATTCCTTTAATTCTATAATCTTTTTCTTCAATTTGTCAGATATCATACTAAAGTTCTTAGCATAGTTGTAGGCACTGACTAATGTTAGAGAATATTACAGACATGAAAAACTAATTTCACAAATACTGTAACTGTATTTTTCTTAAGCAAGTGTAAAGAAATAACTGTGTACACCAAATCTGTTATGAGTTTTTAAAAAATAATTTATTAAGTATCTCTGGTTCCTTACTTTAATAATTTTCTGAAAAAAAGTAATGAAATGGATCTTTTTAAGTTAGCATACACAGTATACATTCATCCTTCACTGCAAAGGAATGAAAATTCAATTAAACAAAACTGACAGGAGGTAATTTTCGATGATTTCCTAAACAAAGTGTTCAAATAATTCATTAACATTATAATTCAGACAAGAAGAAATAAGACTTGAAAATTAGTTCAGTGTGTGGCCACTTCCACATGTCTAACAACAAATTTATCAAGCAGGAAATCTCAAGTAAAACACCTAACTTTCTAAATCTCTCACATTCATCAAAAGCCAATTGCAAAATAAATACAACAGCAATTTACATCTCTTCATATTATTAAAGAGTAAACAGGCATTTTCCCCCAAACCCTAACAACAAAAAGGCAACTGGAAAAAAAAAACCTTTAAATATTATGAAAAGAGAAAGAAAAAAAAAATTTCTTGGCTAAGTTGAGAATCTCATGGAAAAAGCTGGAGTCCAGGAGAGTACAGTAATTGTTTGTACTTAGTACCCAGCCCAAAGAGGGAACTGTTTATTTAGCTCACACCTTCAACACACGCATCCCTAGCAAAATCTGGGTATAGCTCAGATGCCTGTAAATACTTCTTTAAGAATACAATGGAAATAAACTTTAAATCGAAGGGTACTAAAGAAACGTGATACTTTTTAGACAGGTACTTTGGGGGCTGTGAAATGCTTCTAACTCCCCAGACTGTTCCTAACCAGTCTTCTAAAACTGTTGCAAATTCCTCATTTCCACAATTCCCCCCACCCCATCAACCCACTTTTCTAAAAAGTGGGTCCTGGAAACAAAACTGATAAGCTCCAGAGGTCCACCCTACATTATTAAAGCCTGTCTTCCTAAAAGAACCAAATCAGTGCAAAACCAGAACCTAGTGATCCACAGGCCCGTAAGTGCCACCAACAGGCGCTTCCCTTCCTTATCCCAGGCAGTGACAGCCCCGAGAGTTTACAAGGCCCTGGTCTACACACAACGGCGCGTCTGCAGACAGCACCCCGACCGATGCCGAGGCCTTCCTGGAGGGCCATCCCTGCTCTCCAGTGACCCCAACACCCCGTACCTCCATCTTCCTCCAGGCAGCGGCCCAGCTGCCACATGTATGCTCCCCCCCTCAAGCCCAGCCCTTTACCCTTGCACTGGAATCACCACCACCGTGTACACACACACACACACACACACACACACACACACACACACACACACACGTACCTGGCTCCAAGCACTGCAGGGGGCGGGGGGCCGTCACCAGCCAGACCAGGAGTCCGTGCCTGGTTAGGTCGACGGCCTTTCCTGGTGCTCCACGGGTCCAAGGGGGGCCCTCTGCGATCCTCCTAGGGGGTTGGGCTGGGGGGCGCCCCCACCTTCGGCCCACCCCCGCCCCCCCTCCCCCTTCCCGGCCTGTCACCGCTCCCCCCCCGGGGGCTGGGGGGGAGGGAAGAAAGCGCGGACCCGGGCGCGGGTGACAGCGGAGGGACCCCCGAGAGAGGAGGGGAGGAGGCGAGGCGGCCGGTCCGGGCTCGGAGAAGCGAGGCAGTCACGCAGCTGGCGGCCGGCGAGGGCCAGGCCCGTCTCTCACATGGAGCCCCCGGCGGCGGCGAGGAAAGGGCAGCCCGCCGTCCCCCTCCTGCGGAGGCCGGCTACAGCCGGCGGGGGCCTGGCTGGCCGCGGCGGAGGGGAAAAAAAAAGGGGAAGCTGCGCGGCCTGGCGCTCCCCGAGGCCCCAGCAGTGACGAGCGGCTGGGGCTGGCGGCGGCGGCCGAAGCTCCTCACCGGTGGGGATTGAGGGAGGAGGCGAGGGGAGAGGAGGAGCCGGACTCGTCTTCTCCGTCGTCGTCTACTCCGTCCGCCGCCGAGCCAAGCCACCCCACCCCCTCCTGCCCGAGCAGCCAAGCCGCTTGCCTAAGCCGCCGTCGCCGACGGCAGCCCTGCCGCCACTACACACGCAGCCGTGACGTAGAGAACCGCGCGCGGGAGGCGTCACCAGCCCCAGCTCCATCGACCCTTACCCGCGTGCGCGCCGCGCTGTCTTGGGCTCGCGCGCGCACGCGCGCTCAAACTTCGTGCCGGGGAAATGCGGGAGAGAGGAGAGAGGGGAGAGGGGAGGCGGCAAAGGAAACGCCGGGCGCGCGCTCGTTCGCTCTGGAGCGCCCCTGCGGCTGCGCAAGCCTAGTACTGTTACGGGAAGGAGGCCATTCGCGCCTGCGCAGTGAAGGCGCAGTGTGGGGGAACTCCAGCCTGTCTGTACTCCTTACGCCCCCCGGCCCGAGGCGCTGGGTCTGAGTCGGGTCTCCGGTGGGTGTCGCGATGCCCGGCCCCCGAATCCCGACTCCGCCCAGCTTGGCCTTCCTACTTCGAAAGGCAGAAAAACCCTTCAGTTAATAATTACCCCCACCTCTTCCCCTGGGGAGGCTGCAATAACTGACCGCCGAGAAGAACGTCAAACCCAAAGTGTTTTTGTTTTGTTAACTCTGTTTTGTTTTCGGGACGGGGCCCCTCGCAACGTCCGGGTAAAAGGAGGGAATCAGAATTCTGTATGAGACTGAACAGGCAAAGCCAGTCATCTCGTTTTACAGAGGAGGAAACCGAGGCCAGGAAAAGCGCGGTGACCTTACCAGCCGGGATGCCGGCAGCCCGAGGGCCTTGGTGCTGGCCACGTGGTGGGGCCTCCCGCCTTTGGGCCTTCAGCCCGAACACTTTTTAAAGGTGTGTTATGGATCGGCACTTTCCTTACGGGAATAACTCAGGCTGTTGGAAGATCCTGGGGAGCAGGGGCGGTGGGAGTTTCCTCTTTGCCTCTCCGTGCCCGACCGATGTGTGGGACTAGGAACTGAGGTTTCCTCGATGGGGGAGATTCCCAAGGAGGAAATTCCCTCCGTCGATGCAGATCTCCACCTTCTCTGAGACTTTTTACTCTTAGAGAAGTTGCCCGAGCACTGAAAGCTGAAGGGACTTGTTCAGGCATACAGGCAGAAGTGGAACCCAGATTTTCTGACTCCAAGGCCAGCCTGCCTAAGTTGTGGGCAGCGAGGTGGCTCAGTGGATAGCATGAGTTCAACTGTGACCTCAGACATTTACCGTGTGACCCTGGGCCAGTCACTTAACCCTGTTGCCTCAGTTCCTCATCTGTAAAATTAACTGGAGAAGGGAATGGCAGACCACTCCAGCGTTCTTTTGCCAAGAAAACACTAATACTGGAAAAATGTTTGTGTTTAAATGGTTGTGTTACAGGATACAGTTTAGGATTTCCAGAGGCACTGTGCAGTTTCCCAAATGCAATCCCACCTAGTGTCTTTCTCTTGTTCAGTTGTAGGCCCAACTTACTCAATTGTGGAAACAGATACATGTATGGATATAGCACAGCCAGGTCCAGGTTAGTGCAAATAATCCTGTAAAATGGACACAGTATTTGAATTTGAATTGCGATAAAGTAAAAATGCATATTTCTGTTTGTCTGGAGCAAATTAAGATATTTTACATAATTGTAACTTGGATTAGTATGAATTGGAATCCATACAACCATTTCCCAGGTGGGTTTCATTATTTGCACTAATCTGGATTTAGCTGTAATTTAGAAAGCCACCATGTGGGCCAGTCTTGGAGTTAGGAAAATCTGAGGTCAGGGACTTCCTTTGACACATTGTAGCTATGTAACAATGAGCAAGTCACATAACCTCTCAATACCTCTAGGTAACTGTTTTTAGTGGAGGAAATTATGTACATAGATGAAAACCATAGTAACCCACAAATTGGCCATTCAACTATATGTAACGGAATGGGACTATTAAATAATTTGGTTTTTCTATATGGATTTATTAGGCCAATCTCTTTACTAATCCCGTCAGATGTTAGTGCTCTAGTCTAACAGTGTCAAATTCAAATAGAGGCTGATCTCTCATGATCTGCCAATATAGATTTATAAAATCACAAAGTAACGTTATATATGTTGTATTGTTGGCAAAGAAAATGGCAAATTACTCTAGTTCCTTGCCAAGAAAATCCCAAATAGGGATTGTGAAGTCAGACAAGATCAAAACGACTAGGCAACAAAAAATGTTTTGTTGTATTTTTATTTAGTTAAACCTTTACAAATTATGTTTTAATCACACAAGTTCTTTCAGGACAGGGACATTTATTTCATCTTCATGTTGCCATCACTTAGCACAATTTCTGACACATAGTAGGTGCTAAATAATGCAGTTTGAATTGAATTGAATTAATAATGGATTGAATTGAAGATGCCCGGTGATGTTACAGGGCTTGTGTAGAGACATAAGATCCTGCCAACTATACCAATTTTTAAAATGCACAGTATGTGTATAGTATATAATCTGTGCTGATTATGTCACTTAGAGAGTGGCAAATCCTCTGAGAGAGTACCAAGATACCAAAGAAAGAAGGGCAGTCCACTCTAGCACAGGGATATATGTGTAGATAGATTTATTGGATTAATTGGGGGAGTTTGGAGATTTTACTCACAGGACCTTGGCAGCAGGAAGACTTCATAGTGTATCCCTACACCGCTCTTAATTAGACTTGGTCAGATATCTAGAAGCAGAACAAAGAAGGCATAGTGCCAGAGATGGCGAAGGGTCATATGCAAGTTTTTCCGTGGCATAGTTCAAGCTTCTTTTACTATTTACATTTACTCAGTGTATCTTACATTAACATTATCACACTCTGGCTCCTACCAGACAGCTCTATGTAGACAGCACATTGTCTTCTGCAAAAAGAAGCCTCCAGGGGAGGCTAGGTGGCACAGTGAGTAGAGCACCTGCCCTGGAGTCAGGAAGACCTGAGTTCAAATTTGGCCTCTGACACATAACACAAAACTAGTCATGTGACCTTGAGCAAGTCACTTAACCCCAATTGCCCTACCTTCCCCCCTCCAAAAAAAAAAGCATCCATCTGTTGGAACCCATCATGTAGAGGGAGGTCCTCTTCCATTTGGATGCTTCACAAAACACCTTCCATATATAAGCCAAGTCCCAAAACCCATTTGTATAGGACTCTCTTTCTCTCTCTCTCTCTTTCTCCCTTGCTGTTACCTCCTAAAGGGAGAGCTCCTTCACCCTGTATTTGTCTGATGTTTATTCTCTTATGTGTATTTTCTCTTGTTCTCTTTTACTGTCAACTTGTATAAATGAATTTCTTTGTTACTTGGTATGTATGTTCATTATGGAACTGGTATTTGGTGAGAAAGGGGTCAATTTGGATATAAAGGCAGCTGAGTGGTGTAATGGATAGAATGCCGGGCCTAGAAAGACTCATCTTCCTGAGTTCAAATCTGGCCTCAGACACTTAACTAGCTGAGGGACCCTGGGCAAGACATTTAACTCTACCTCAGTTTCCTCATCTGGAAAATGATCTGGAGAATGAAATGGTAAACCACTCCAGTGTCTTTGCCAAGAAAACTCCAAATGGGATCATGAAGAGTCAGGCGTGACTGAAGTGACTGAACAACAACTTGGACGTGAAGCTTTTAACGAAATAGCCATCAGAAGTTATATTGAACCGAAAAACCACATCCACTAGACAAATAATATTTAAGGGAGCAGATGGATATAATTTTGCTCGAGTTTTTTTGAGTACCAGAAAATGGAAGAAATATGAGAGTAAGAAGCCCGGCATAAAGGGAGATTTGTTCATTATGGAACTAGAGGGCAGAGGAGACCATGGAAGCGTCTAGCATACCTGGAGGCAGAGTTGAGAAGGATGGAGATGATTTCTGTTGCTCATCCTTTGTTCTCAAAGAAGACTAATGACCCCAAGAGGGTGATACCTTGACTTGCTTGTGAATTGGATTTAAGTGAGGCAGAGCTTGGCAAAGTTGCCTCACTCTCCTCCAGGGTCATCGAAGTCCAGCTGCAAGATAAAAGTCAAGATGATTGATCATAAAAGTCAAGATGATCGTCAGCGATGGCCTGGGATGCAGTGGATGACTTTGGCTTCTCTAAATTAGCATCTTTCCCAGGCCTCACAAGCGGCAGAGGATAGAAGAAAGGACAGGAGAAAGAATTCGAGCTAGCGGTGACTCTGGAGGCTATTGTGAGGTGGGGCCCGTCACGGGGGAAGCACTGTGGCGTGGTGTAGTGGAAGGAATGCTAAACAGAAATGCTTCCCAGAGGACCAGAAGTGGAGGGCCCAGGCTTTGGACAGAGGCGGTGATTACCCCCATGGAGATGATGTGATTTGGAGATCATTTGAGGCTATTTTAAAAATTCTAGTTGTGCTTATCCTAGCTACCTAGCACATACCAGACACACTTTCACTTAGCTCGTTTGTGTTTGATGAATGCAAAATAAAATTTAATATTAGCCTAAACAAGATATAATTAGGGAGGTAAATGTTTGCTTTAAAAAATGTTCAATACACAGCTATTGATCACGTAGAGAATACAAAAGAATAAGACTGTCTGTGCCCACATAGAATCTAGAGTCTAACAAGGGAGAGTGGGGAGTGGGAACAGGTAAATGACTTCTTGATTGGCCACTTTTATTAAACAATGGCACAAATTTTCCTGAAATGGGGAGTGGAACTATACCCCCCAGCAGAAGGTTCATAGATTTCAGTTATCTATGTTGATGACTTCTGTATTGGTATGAACAATATTGAGCCGATAACATACACTTTTTTGTTTTTTAAAAATATTCAGTTTTAATTATCTAAAATCCCACTTCTTATCTCCTTTCCCAAGCCCCACCCCTGCAATTGAGAGTACAAGAACAGTAAAACCATTGCAAACATGTATAGTCAATCAAAACAACTTTCCACACTGGCTATGACCAAAAAATTTTGTTTCATTATGCACTCTCAGTCCTTCACCTCATTATCAGGAGGTGGGTAGCATGTTTCTTCACTTGTCCTCTGGAATCCTAGTTGGTCATTACACTGAGAGTTCAGAACAAAAATATTCCATTACATTTATAACTTATTAATTCCTCAGTTTATGAGCACCCCCTCAGATTCCCATTCTTTGATAACACACAAAGAGCTTTATTTTTATTATATAATTTTTATAAAAATATAAATATTTTTGTATATAGAGTTTGTCTTGCTTAGGACTAGTCCCTCTTTTAATCTACCCTCTCTTTAATTCTCTTTCCTTCTTTCTCCCCTTTTCCTCCTATTTCCTTGTTGAATGAAATATACTTCTCTACCCAACTTCCTGTGTGTGTGTATTCTCTCTTTTCAGCAGTTCAGATGAGAGTGAGGTTCAAGTGTCAGCTACTCCCTCCCATCTACTGGGTTCTTTCATGTTTGTATAGATGTCTACTTGCATAATCTGGTCATATGAGATAATTTTCTCTAACCTTCCTTTCCTTTCAATACCAGTTTATTCGTCTTCCCCTTTCTTTCCATTCTTAAGATCTTGAACAACAGAGCCACTCCTGGGTCTTACCTAATTTTATCCTCTCTGTGGCTCCTGTTGATGCTTGGGTTCAAAAGAGACATGCATCATTTCCTCATAATTTAATGTTAGCAGTTTATCCCCATTCCTTTATCATTGTTCATTCATCTTTATCTTTTTATGTTTCTCTTCACTTCTGTGTCTGAACTTCAACATTCCTATCCAACACTGGTTTTTTCATCAAGAATGCTTGGAAGTCCTCTATTTCATTTAAGATCAATTTTTTTTCTTCTAGAGCATCATTCTCAGTTTTGCTGGATAATTTATTCTTGGCTGTAAAGCTCAATCTTTTTTTTTTTTTTTTGCTTTTTGGAGGGCAGTTGGGGTTAAGTGACTTGCCCAAAGTCACATGGCTAGTAAGTGTCAAGTGTCTGAGGCTGCATTTGAACTCAGATCATCCTGACTCCAGGGCCGGTGTTCTATTCATTCTATTCATCTAGCCACCCAAAGCTCAGTCCTTTTTTGCCTTCTGGAATATGGTACTTAAAATTCTCTAGTCCTTCTTAGTGGTGGTTGCTAAATTATGTGTGATCCTGACTGTGGCTCCTCAGTACTTGAATTCTTTCTTTTTGATTGCTTGCACTATTTTCATTTTGATATGGAAACACAGGATTTTGGCTATGATGTTCCTAGGAGTTTTCATTTTGGATTTCTTTTCAGGAGGTGATCAGTGAATTCTTTCTATTTCCACT
Organism: Petaurus breviceps papuanus; assembly: GCF_028583685.1. Taxonomy (NCBI): domain Eukaryota; kingdom Metazoa; phylum Chordata; class Mammalia; order Diprotodontia; family Petauridae; genus Petaurus; species Petaurus breviceps. The sequence goes on along the minus strand of NW_027187325.1, from coordinate 253,574 downwards.
TTACCTTCTATTTCTAAGATATCTGGGCAGTTTTAAGATTTCTTCAAATAGGATGCCTAGGGTCTTTTTTTTTATCATAAATGTTCAGGTAGTCCAGTGATTATTAATTTTTTCTCCTCAACCTGGTCTTGCAGATCAGTTGTTTTTGCTATGAGTCTTGGGGCACTCTAGTGTCTGAAACCTCCTTTTGCCTTGCTGGCAAGGCCTTTCCCTGGGCTCTGGAGTGTTTGCACATGGCCTGGCTCCTGTGTCTTTGGACTTCCCTGTCTGTTTCCTTATGTTGAGTTGGGCTGGACAAATGACTCACTGTGACTTTTTCTGGATTTCCCCCTCGAGATTTGGTTCCATATCTTTTCTAGATTTTTAAAGATAAATTTTGTGGCCACTATTTCAATACAGACAACATTTTCTGACTTTCAGGGTATAAAACAAAATCAACTCTTTGGTCTTGCCTATAATACTAAGGGTGACTTATTTTAGAGAGATTATGGCTCTGTTTACTCTAGTTGGGGCCAAGGGTGTGGTTGTTTTTAGCCACTTATATTTGAAATTACATTGAATTATTTGTCGATTTTGAAATATTGTACACCTTAACATCTTGTGAAAAGATTTTTTAAAAATTGATATCATTTTGCTAAAATCATTTTTGTGTACTTTTGCATCATTTTGTGATTTTCTGTCTATGTGATTTAGATGTAAATGGTTCAAATTTAGGGAAATTGGCTGGAAATTTACTTCCATATTTGTTTGAATTGTTCATTAACTGCTGTTTGTTTTACATGTAAATGTTTGTTTTAAATACTTCAGTGGATGTGGGATCTCGCTGATGTAGGTCCAACAGTGCAAATCCCAGCCCATCTCACCTGGTGCAGTTCTTGCTCATGTTCTGCATTAGATCCTTACAACATGCTGGAGACCTTCTTCTAGGGCTTTTTATATTCCATGGGTACCAGTAGGGTATTCAAGCTGTCCATCTGTTATCATGATAACAATAATAATGATAATAATACTTTTAAATATATCTGTCCACACATAATATTTAAGTTGCCAAATAATTGTCACTGAACTGTTATCTCATAATTTGGTGTCTAGACCAGTGTTCCTGGATTGTGTCCTTTAAACTTTCACTTCCAACAGTTGTTTCCTATTTTCTAGGCTTTTTCACTGACATCTGTGTCCAAACAGCCAAATGCCAATGACCTACTTCATTTCTTTCTCCTACAGTATTATCCTTTCTCTTTGTTCTCTTCCTCACGGAACAGTTAAGAGTCCTGGATTCTAATCCTTGACTTTCTGCCAATAATTTGTTATATTTGACTTTAGAACTTCATGTTTCTTCAACTGTTTCCTCCTCTGTTAAATTGACTAGGTGACCTCTGAAGTCTTTCCCCACTTTCTTCTTCCTTTTTCTTCTGGGATTATAGGCTTCCAGGATATAGATTTGGAAGGGACTCTAGGGATCCTCCTTTATCTTCTTATATTTACCATTCATATGCTAGTCCTTCCTCATAAAAGTCCAGAAAAGTAGGTGAGCCTAATTATTCTTATTTTACATATCAGGAAACAAAATTACTAAAAGGTTAAGTAGCTGTCTTAAGACCTCACAATACTCAGTGGTAAGATCAGCTTTGGAACTCAGAACCCACTAATTTCTCTCTTCATCACTGCCATTCACACCCTGCTTCCAGATGCCCAGGTCCAAATGCCACTCCTTAATTGCCTTCCTCCTCTGACCGCTCCCTATTTTACAGATACCAGCTGTTACTACCAACTAGGAAGTGCCCAGGTTATACCTGTATTTCTCAACTTAGCTCCAGCCATTTGCCTCCTCAAAGCCATGGTTCTCCATTCCAGATATCAATACCGAACATAATTAAACCAACACTTTCAAAGCTACTTTGGAGGATTCTAAAAGTCATTTAAGAACACTTTGGACTAACTCTGTAACTTAGTGAACACAGTTCTTGTTTGCCTGTCCTGTCTCCCTTTTCCCCAAACCCTACAAGTTAGTCATACTTATTTGCATATATAGTCTTGCCCCTTTTAATCTAATGTCATATGATTCTATAACTCATCTTTACAAGTAAAATGGAAGGAATTGAAGCCATTCATCAGCAGTACTGTGAAGAATATGCTATAGGTTTTATCATCTCCCCTTTACAGAAGAGGAAACTGAGGATCAGATAGGCTGAAAAACTTGTTCATAGTCACACAGCCAGGAAGTGTTAGAGGCAGGATAATAACCCAGATATTTCTGTTGCAAGTCTAGACTTCTGTCTACCAGACCACGCTATACTCCCCCCACCCCACCCCACCCCACAGCTTGTGATATGGCACAGTGCCCGCAAGAAGCTTACAAACAAACTGAGGAGACATGACTAATAGATGAAACAAAATGGAGAATAATACAGGGTAATATAACAATAAGATAATCAAGTGTAGCACATGTCCTTTGGTACTATGTTAGAGTTCTTTGCAAAGAATAAATTCCATTCTGTTGTTACAGTATTGACCAAGCAATCTTCCATATTCAGTTCCTGGAGAGAGAAAAGAAATCCCAAGTTAGCTTTAAAAATCGTCTGCAATCTCAGCTTTATTTACAAGTTGTTATACATTACTTATCTAATTAGAATAGTAAAGATTTAGTACAGCTGCTACCACCCACTCCTTTGTCTTACCACTTCCCTCCAGTCCTGGGCCTGCCTCCTCTGCAGTCTTTCATTCATTTTCTACCAGAAGTCTCAGTTAAATTATCTAGGAGGCTTATAAAAGTTCTTGATCCCCACATTTTCCTAGTTACTAAGGTCCTAACATCCTTTCATTCATTTTTGTTGGAGCTTCACCAGGAGAAATACGTAGTACAGAAATTCAAATAAATGAAAGAAAAGACAAAAGAAGCAAAAGGAATGGTAAATAGACCAAGAAATGCACTCAGATTTTGCAGCAACGAATTGTATTTTATTTATATATGTTATGTCCTATTACTTGGCAACCAGTTCCCAGCTTCATGTGTTAGGGGAGGGATGAGGGAATTTAATAGCCAGGGTGGGTTTGGATGACTCATCCCTATATACTCTTACCCTAGAACTAGGTTAACAGGGTATACATTGTTAAAAGTTACAGGCAGACTATTTTTGCCTCTGAATTTTGATTCTGCTGTGATTTCGCATGAAAATCTTTGAAGTGAGTCTCTTTTTTGGTTGATGTTTATTTGTTTTTTTAAAGGCAGTGTAGAACAGTTTAAAATACTTTATTTCAGGCAGGGCTAGATATCACAGCTTTTTTAAGGTGTCCTCCCTGAAAGAAGTAGTAGGGACTATAAAGACGTCTTTGGCAGGCCCTTAGACTTGGGAAGTCTAGCATGCTACCTTCTATAAAGGTCATTTCCTTGGGCTCTAAGTCTAGCTATGCCTTTTTCATTAGTTAAAACACTGGACTGGTCCCTGGAAAGGATGCAATTCCACTTTGTACCTCAGCCTGTCTATTCATGTTGTGAGCCCTTATAATTAAACCCTTTTATAGATATGAGTCAACTGAGGTTTTTAGGAGAATTGTTTCCTACTGTTATGGAGTATTAAAATGTGATTATTCCACTCTGTTCCTTGCACACTACAGGCAACCCTCATTTTAAGCAACATAATTTCTAATTTAAGGTAAGAAAGGAAGTTGCAAGAGCATAGATAGAGAGTTGGAAGGCCCTCAGAATTCATCGAACCTAATGCACTCATTTTACAGATGTGGGTACAGAGCACCCCCGCAGCCTTCAACTCCAAATTAAATCACTTAGTTTAGTTCACAGATCTAGTAAGTGGCAGATTTTGTTGTTGCTCAGTTGTGTCTGACTCTTTAGGACCCTATGTAGGGTTGGCAAAGATAATAAAGTGGTTTGCCACTTCCTTCTCCAGCTCATTTTACAGATAAGAAACGGAGGCAAACAGCGTTAAGTGACTTCCCCAGGGTCACATAGATGGTAAGTGTTTGAGGTCAGATTTGAACTTAGGAAGATGAGTCTTTCTGACTTCACATCAGACATTTTAATCATTGTGTCACCTAACTGCTCTATAAGTAAGCGGCAGAGGCCAGACCCAGGTCCTCTGACTCCAAATCCACTGTTCCCACCAGTTCCCACCAGAACACAGCCATTTCATAAATCATTTTTAGTGAGTCTAAAGCCTTAAACTTAAGGAATTTTTAGACCACAAGGGATGAGAAACCTTCAGGCTAAAGACCAGGGCAAATTTTCTAACAAATGCCGAATACCTCAATCCACAATTTTAAAACCCATTTCTTCTAGTTGTAAAACTGCAACATAGCTTTAAACACCATTAGTGGAAATATTCTGAAAGTCCTCAAGCTGAAGATGCTGCCCCATGTAAAAAAGATCTTTAGCTTTGGCTCATTAGCAAATCTCTTGTGATCACAGTACAGGCATATTCATGGAAAAAACCTCTCCAATTTACCTCTGATACATATGACCTTGGAGAAGTCCAGGGGTGGGAAACCTGTGGCCTTGAAGCAACATGTGGCCCTCTAAGTCCTCAAGTGCAATCCTTTGACTGAATCCAACTTCACAGAATAAATCCTCTTAATAAAAGGATTTGTTCTGTAAAACTTCGACTAAAGTCAAAAGGCTCACCCAAGGAATTAGAAAGCCACATGTGGCTTCAAGGCTGCAGGTTCCCCGCTCCTGGATAAGTCATTTCAGCCTTCCAGGGTCTCAATTTCCTTATTTGTAAAATGAGAATAACTTAGGTAGTCTCTGAGGTTCCTTACAGCTCTAAATCTATGATTCCATATGACTATTCAGTTTGAGAGAAGGAAATTAGAATCAAATGTAGTAATTATTTAGGAGAAAAATAGAATTTAAAAGCAAATTACTTCCAGGAATTTCATGAATCCCTTTTATAAATTGTGTCTGAAAAAAAAGATTGTATCACATTGTAGCCAATGTTCTAGTGATGAGATTGTACACTTAGCTTGGCCATGATAATACTATCCATACACACATGTATATGTGTGTATGTATGTGTGTATGTTGTCCAGCTTATCCTTGAACACCTTCTATCCTATAAGAGCTTGCACTTCCCTGAATAGCATTAGAGAACCCAGGGTTATATATCCACATCACGTGGGATTCACAGGAAGCCTAGGATCTATTTTAAAATACCTTATTGGAAACCCAAGATAAATGTAAGCTGAGAATAAAAAAGACAGGGTACTTTGAAAAATAGCTCTGAATACCTTACAGTCTCAGTAAAAGATACTTATGGAGCAAAAAGGACAAGTTTCAAAGAATGTAGCAATAGAACAAAGAAAAAAACCACAAGAATTCTTTAAGGTAGAATTAGGGCTAAAGCTGTGGAGAGAAGCCTGGCTAAGAGGGGATATGGAGACCAGGCCACGGGCTGAAGGGATGAGAGATTTTGACAGTTCTTTATACCTGGCTTTCTCTCCCTTTTCCTCCGTGAGGTTCTCTCCCATTCTGCCTGTCTTTCATGAACATCTCTCGTTCTTCTCCCATTAATTGCCATGAATTCTCTCTTTTGCCTTTTGCTTCCCTTACCCGTCTAAGTGCTCTCTGCCCTGAATATCTCTTCTCTTTTCTCTGTGTTCCCTTGCCTCTTTTCCCCATAATTTTTATTTTTCCATTTTCTTCTGTTTTTGTTCTTCCATTTAAAAAAATTCTATTTTATTTTCAGTTCCAAATTCTCTCCTTCCCTCCTCCTACTGCCACACCCATTGAAATGGCAAGAAAAACAAAACTTGTTATAAATATGTATAATCATGCAGTACAAATTCCCACATTAAACGTTTTAAGAAAGGGGAATGGGGAAAGGAAGAAAGGAATACAAAAAAAAAAAATGCCTCAGTCTGCCCTCTAACTTCATTAGCTCTCTATCTGGAGGTGAATTGTATGTTTCATCCTGAGCTGGTTGAAATTGTGACTGGTTATGATGTTGCTCAGATTTCCCAAGTCTTTCAGGGTTGCTTGTTTTTCAATATTGTTATTGTAGAAATTATTCTGGTTCTGCTTGCTTCATTTTGCATCAGTTCATACAAGTCTTCCCAGGTTTTTCTAAAACTATTCCCTCATCATTTCTTTTAATTTTTTTTTTTTACTTTTAAGTATTTTATTTTCCAATTATACACACACATACATAATTTTTAACATTTGTTTTTTAAAATTTTGAGTTCCAGAGTCTCTCTCTTTTTCCCTCCCATATCTTGAGAATAGAAACTATTTGATATAGGTTATTGTGCAGTCATATAAAACACTTCTATATTAGTCATGATATGAAAGAAAACAGATTAAAAACAAACAAACAAATCAAATAAAGTTTAAAAAGTGTGTATTCAGACTCCATAAGTTCTTTCTCTGGAGGTAGATAGCATTTTTCATCATAAATATTTTAGAACTGTCTTGGATCATTGCATTGCTAAGAATAGCTAAGTCATTCACAGTTGATCATTGTACAATATTGCTATTACTGTATATATTATTTGGTTCTGCTCACTTCAGTTTGCATCAGTTCGTATAAATCTTCCCAGGTTTTTCTGAAGGCATCCTGCTCATTATTTCTTATAGCACAATAGTATTCCATCACATGACTTGTTCAGCCATTCTCCAATTGATAGATATCCCCTCAATTTCCCATTCTTTGTTACCACAAAAAGAGCTTTAAAAAAAATGTTTTTGGAATACAGACCTAGTAGTGCTATTGCTGGGCTGAAGGATATGTACAGTTTTATAGTTTTTATCCTTTGAGCATAGTTTCAAATTGCTTTCCAGATTAGTTGCATCAGTTCATAACTCTACCAACAGTATTTTAGTGTCCCAATTTTTCCACATCCCCTCCAACATTTGTCATTTTCCTTTTCTTTAATATTAGCCAATTTGATATGTGTGAGGTGGTAGCTTAGAGTTATTTTAATTTGCATTTCTTTAATCGATACTTTTTAGAGCATTTTTTTTCACATTGCTATAGATAGCTTTGATTTCTTCATCTGAAAACTGTCTATTCATATCCTTGGACCATTTATCGATTGGGGAATAATCTTTACCATAAATTTGACTCAGTTCTTTGTATATTTGAGAAATGAGGCCTTTTATCAGATACACTTGCTGTAAAATTTTTTTCATTGTTTTTAAGGAATTCTTTTCTTCAGTGAGCTTTTGGCCTCCTTTTCCATTTGACCAATTTTTCTTTTTAAGGCATTCTTCTCCTCATTGTCTTTTGGGACCTCTTTTACCATTTTGCCTAGTCTATTATTTTCTTCAGTATTTTTTTGTGTCTCCTTTACCAAGCTATGTTTCACGATTTTATTGCATTGCTCTCATTTCTCTTCCCAATTTTTCTTCTACCTCTCTTACTTGATTTTCAAATTTTTTTTGGAGTGCTTCCATGGCCCGAGACCAATTCATATTTTTCTTGGAGGCTTTTGGATAGAGGAGCTTTGACTTTGTTGTCTTCTTTTGAGTGCATGTTTTGATCTTCCTTATCACCATAGTAACTTTCTATAGTCAGAGTTTTTTTTTTTTCTGTTGTTTACTCATTTTCCTAGCCCATAAATTTAACTTTTATCTTTTTGTTAAAGTAGGACTTTGTTTCTGGGGTGGAGGGCTCGATATCCCAGGCTTCAGGGGTTTTGTGCTAGAGATAGTTCTAGGGATCTCTAAGTTTCCAGTTCTTCCAAGGTGATATGATCTAAGGAGAGGTGTGTACTGCTCTCCTGATCTGGGCTCCAGTCTGTGAGTGACCACAAGCACTCTTTTCTGTGCTGGAACTGTGGGGAGGGTCCTCCCTCCACTGGGACCACAAACTGCTGTGCTGGTGCTCCTTCTTACCCTGAGACTGCTACCCAGGATGGCGAACTGGATTGTCTGCAGGCTGAGGATTCCTGCTGCTGCTGCTGCTAATTCATTTACTCCCAAGGCCTGCTCCTGGTTTCCTGGAACTCCTGGTTTGCTAGCAGGGCCTGTGTTGGACTGTGCTCCACTCTCACCCAAATGGGACAGCCCCTTCCTGCTGACCTTCCAAGCTGTCTTTGGTGTCTGTGGACTGAGAGGCCTGGAAATTACCACTCCTGCCTGAGGCCTGCTCCAAGTTTGCTGTGGCTTTGTTTGTGCTGATGTGGTCTGTACTGGGCTGTGTTCCTCTCTCAACCTGGTGCAATTGACCTTTCCTGCCAACCTTCCAAGGTTTCTTACGCTTGAAGTTAGTGTGTTTCCATCTTTTTGTGGGTTCTGCTGCTCTAGAATTTTTTTTTAGTCATTTCTAAAAGAGATTTGGAGACGTTTAGGGGTGAGCTCAGGCTAGTCCCTACCTTTACTCCACCATCTTAGTTTTACGTCCAATTTTTTTCATGGTTAAGATTACTGTGTATTTCCCTTCATCCTATTTTCCTCCCTGTTTATCCGTCTCTCTCTCTTCTTTCACCTTATCTGTCCTCAAAAGTGTTTTGCCTCTGACCACTGCTTCTCCCAATCCACCCTCCCTTCTTGTACTGTAATGCCAAGGAAAGGCAACTTCCCAAGGTTCAGAATACCAGCATAGGTGCTCTCCATTTTATTCAGTGACCAACCAAGAACAGAGAAGATCAAAACATGACATCATTCCAAATACAGCATTTACTAAGCTGATTAAATAATCTCCAAGTACTACCCCACCCCAGGACCTTCCAATCATTCAATCAATTACAAAGTCTCTGTTCTAAATACTTCTCCACCCCTAGGCTATACCTTAATTTAATCCACCACAAAGTCCCTCTTCTCAAATGGAGATTAGTTTCCAAACATAAGGTCAAAAGTTCCCCACCCCTGGATCACAATTGAATCTACCCCAGAGTTACATCAAGTTTAAACACAGCACTTAATACCCAAATGGAGGTCTTTTCTTCATCTTGACAGAGGCAAGTTCTCAGCAATCTTAGTTCCTGGGGAGACAAGGCTTAGCAAGGCCATAAGATACATTGCCAGTCCCTTCATGAATTCATCCTCTGTCTGTAGAACAGTCCTAGAACCCCTGAACACATTAGCAAAACCCTCTCCCAGAATTTCTGTAAACATACAACCAGAAAATCCTTCTTCAGGGCTTCTGAACCAACAGAAAGGTTCCCAGACCCCTGCAACAACAGCACTGTCCTTCACCAGTGGACAGTATTCACTCTGTCTGCAGGACAGTCTCCAGACCCCTGCAACAACAGCACTGTCC
>NW_027187325.1:229861-244352 GCF_028583685.1 Petaurus breviceps papuanus | reverse complement strand
AGACCCCTGCAACAACAGCACTGTCCTTCACCAGTGGACAGTATTCACTCTCTGTCTGCAGGACAGTCTCAGGGCTTCTTAGCGAACAGCCAGGTTCCAGGACTTCTTCAACAAAAGAACTGTCTTTCACCAGTGAACAAATCTGGCAAAACAACATCAAAACAGACAGACAAAGTACCAGCAAAACAGCCATGTCTCCTCAGTCCTTGGCAGCTCAGGGGGCAAGTCTCAAAAGTCCAGGGCAATTCAAAGCGGCCACCAGCAATTCTCTTAGTCTCTCTCTCTCCATGAGGTGCTGCTTCCAAAAAGATCTTCTGCCTCTCTCTTGTGTCTCCAAATCTATGTCACCAGCTCCTCCCAGTTCAGGATTTTCTTTTCACATCAACAAGTCCATCCCACAGGTGGGATTAACAAGCCCTGGGTTTTAACACAATCAATTTGAAAAACTAAGCCAATACAGGGGAATCTTTAAATGCCATTACTATCACACTTCTATCAATCTGTTCATCCTTTTTAAAATCCCTTTCTCCTTCTACTTTCCTATAGAGTGGATTTCTATACCCAACTGAGTATGTATGCTATTCTCTCTTTGAGCTAATTTTGATGAGAGTAAGATTCAAGTGCTGTCTACCTACCCCCACCTTCCCCTTCCCTCCACTGTAAAACCTCTTCTGTGCCTCTTTTATGTAAGATAATTTAACCCATTCTACTTCTCACTTTCCCCTTCTCCCAGTGTATCCCTCTCTCTCACCCCTTAATTTTATTTTTTTAGATATCATCTCAACATAGCTCACATCAGGGCTCTGTCTATGTATGCTCCTCTAATTACCCTAATAATGATACAGTTTTTATCATTTTTCCATGTAGTAATATAAGCAATTTAATCTTATCAAATTACTTACAATATCTCTTTCCTGCTTATCTTCTTAGACTTCTTTTGAGTCTTGTATTTGAAAGTTAAATTTTTGATTCAGCTCTGGTCTTTCCTTAGGAATTCTGGTAAATCCTGTATTTCATTGAATATCTATTTTTCCCCGGAAGGATTATAATCAGTTTTGCTGGTTAGGTTATTCTTGGTTGTAATTCTATTTCCTTTGCCCTCCACAATATCATTTTCCTAACCCTCTGATCCTTTAGAAACTGCCATATCTTGTGCTGTCTTGACTATGGCTCCATGATATTTGAATTGTTTCTTTTTGACTGCTTGCACTTATTTTCTCCTTGAGCTGGGAGCTCTAGAATTTGGATCTAAAATTCCTGGGAGTTTTCATTTTGGGATCTCTTTCAGGAGGGGATTAGTGAATTCTTTTAATTTCTATTTTACCCTCTGGTTCTAGGATATCGGAGCAGTTTTCTTTCATAATTTCTTGAAATATGATGTCTAGGCTCTTTTTTTTAGGGTTACATTTCTTCATATAAAAAGTAAACACTCTGTCCTTGAGTCCCTTGTAATTGGTCTTTGATGTTTACCTTTTATTTCTCCTACCTTATATGTGAAATTTTCTATTGATTTCAGGTCTTTTTGCAACAAAAATCCTGAAAGTCTGGCAATTCATTGAATATCCATTTTTTTTTCATCCAGGATTATGCTTAACTTTGCCATGTGTGATACTTTTGGCCACAACCCCAATTCTTTTACTCTTTGATATATTAGTCCAAGCTCTGAAATCTTTTAGTGTTGCTACTGCTAGATCTTGTGTGATTCTAACTGTGGCTCTGCCATATTTGAATTTTTTTTCTTGTTGTCCATAATATTTTTTTTCAAATGCTTTATTCACTCCTAGTTTACATCATTCACTTTCGCAAGATTTTGAGTTACAAATTTTCTCCCTGTTTTTCCCCTACCCTCCACCCCAAAATAGCGATCCTTCTGGATATCCCCTCCTCCAATCTGCTCTCTCCCATATCTTCTCACATACCCCCTCCAACATTCCAATAGGGCATGGAGGATCTCTATGCCCCAGTGCCTGTATATCTTATTTCCCAGTTACATGTAAAATAATAATAATAATAATAATATATATTTAAACATTTGATTTTAAAACTTTGAATTCCAGATTCATTCCCTTTCTCCCTTGTCACCCGCCATTACTGGGAAGATAAGCAATTCAATATAGGTTGTACATGTGTAGCTATGCAAAACATTTCCATAGTGGATATTGTAAAAGACTGACTATATTTCCCTCCCTCCTATCCCACCTCCCACTTGTTCTGTTCTCTACTTTGATCCTGTCCCTTTTCAAAAGTGGGTGCTTCCAACTTCCCTCCCCTCCAGCCTGCCCTCCTTTCCATTATCCCTCCCTCATTTCCTTCCCCCCCTACTCTCCTGTAGGGTGAGATACCCTATTTAGTGTGTATGTCATTCCCTCCCTAAGCCAAATTCAATGAGAATAAGATTGACCCATTCCCTTTTGCCTTCCTATTCTCCCCCTTCATTGTAACCATTTTTCCTTACCTCTTCTCTGAGATAGTTTACCCCATTCTGTCACTCCCCATCTCCTCTCATTATATTCCTCTCTCACCTCTCAATTTCACCTTTTAAGTATCATCCCTTCCTATTTAATTGGTGCTGTGCCCTCTATATGTATACCTGTATACATATATACACACATTCACATACGTATTCATACACCTTTATATCCTCCTATATAGACATATATATGTATATATGTATATATATATATATACATATGTATATATTTCTATTCCCTTCAACTATTCTCATACTGAGAAAAGTTTCATAAGTTACAATTATCATTTTTCCATGTAGGGATGTAAATAGTTCAACTTTGATAAGTTCCTGATGATTTCTTTTCCCTGTTTACTTTCTCATGCTTCTCTTGCTTCTTGTATCTGAATGTCAAATTTTCTATTCAACTCTGGTTTTTTCTTCAAGAATACTTGAAAGTCCTCTATTCCACTGAATGACCACATTTTCCCCTGAAACATGATACTCAATTTTGCTGGGTAGGTGACTCTTGGTTTTAATCCCACCTCCTTTGACCTCCAGAATATCATATTCCAGGCCCTTTGATCCCTCAGTGTAGAAGCTGCCAGGTTCTGTGTTATCCTGATTGTATTTCCATAATATTCAAATTGTTTCTTCCTGGCTGCTTGTAATATTTTCTCCTTGATCTGAGAACTCAGGAACCTGGCTATAATATTCCTAGGAGTTTTCTTTTGGGGATCTTTTTCAGGAGGTGATTGGTGGATTCTTTCAACCTCTATTTTGCCCTCTAGTTCTAAAACATCAGGGTACTTTTCCTTGAGAATTTCTTCAAAGATGATTTCTAGATTCTTTTTTTTGATCATGGCTTTCAGGTAGTCCAATAATTCTTAATTTATCTCTCCTGGATCTATTTTCTAGGTTGGTTGTTTTTCCAATAAGAGATTTCACATTTTCTTCTTTTTTGCATTCTTTTGATTTTGATTTTGTTTTATTAGGATAAAACATGGAGTCATTAGTTTTCACTTGCCCAATTCTAATTTTTAAGGAATTATTTTCTTCAGTGAGCTTTTGCACCTCCTTTTCCATTTGACCAATTTTAATTTTTTAAAGAGTTCTTTTCTTCATTGGGTTTTTGTGCTTCTTTTACTATTTGTCCTATTTTGTTTTTAAGGTGTTATTTTCTTTAGTATTTTTTGTGCCTCCTTTACCAAGCTGTTGATTCTTTTTTTAAAATTATTTTCTTGCAACATTCTAATTTCTTTTCCTGATTTTTCCTTTACCTCTCTTATTTTTAAAATCTTTTTTTTTTGTAAGTGATAAATAAAATAATTTTAAAAATCTTTTTTGAGGTCTTCCAGGAATTCTTTTTTGGGTATAAAATCAATTCGCATTTTTCTTTGAAGTTTGGCATTCAGCTCAAGCATTACTTTCTACAGGAAGCCTTTCCTGATTCTCCCAGATCTTAGTGTCTACTCTCTCAAAATTACCTTGAATTTATTTATTGTTTATTCTGCATATACCTATTTATGTCCATACCATCTCTATTAGAATAGAACCTCCTAGGGGGTAGAGACTTTTTCTTTCTTTTCTTAAAAAAAAAATCTCCAGTACATAACAAGAAGGTATTTAATAAATGCTTATGTAATGAATGATTGTTGGATGGTTGATATTTTTTCTGAATTCCAGACTGGCATTTCCCATTGTCCATAAAGCATTTCTGTCTTGATGTTCCACTAGCCTCTCTAATTCAAGACATTAGAAATTGGTTTATTATCTTTGTCCCTAAACTTGTTTGTCCTATTAATTTGCTCTTTTTGTGGCCTATTCACTCAGTGTTCTAATCAATCCCAGAATTTTAATAAACAAAGAAAGCATCAAGCAAAATTGATCTGACAGAAGGGTTTATTAACTGATATATAAACCATATGGACATACTTACTCATGAAGATATAAGAAAATATGCAAATCCTTGTCAATGTGAAAAAAAATCCCACCCCTCAAATATGGAGTATTTTCACAATCTCATTGCTATCTGCTGGGTCTCTGTTCTTGTCTAACACTAATTCCACCACTAACTGGCCTACAGATTCTAGGGGCATATGGTTTTATACTAAACCAGACAATGGGAACTAGGACCCCTTACCAATGCATTAATCTCAAGCTGGTCAGATGAGGCTGAACACAGGTTGGGAGAATTCCTTTGGAATCAGAAGAACTCATGGATATTCTTCAGTTACTTTAGCTTTCTCCATCTATATGTCTCACCCCCTCTGGGAAAAATGGGTCTTGTCTTATTGGCTTGCATCACTCAGTCTCCCATCTTCCTAACTTTGATTTGATCTTTGATTCTTCTCTCCCTCAGGTCCTTTCCCTTTTATCTCTTTGGGATATGACCTACTAGTGCTATTGTTGGATTAAAGGGTATGCACAATTTATAGCCTTTTAGGTGTGGTTCCAAAATATTATCCAGAATGATTAGACCAGTGCACAACCTCATTGACAGTGCATTAGTGTACCTATTTTTCCACTTTCCTTCTAGCATTTATCGGTTTCCTTTTCTGTCAGGTTAGCCAAGATGATAGAAGTGAGGTGGTACCTCAGAATTGTTTTAGTTTGCATTTCTATAATTACTAATGATTTAGAGCATTTTACGTGAATATTGATAACTTCAATTTCTTCTTCTGAAAACAGCTTCTTCATGTCATTTCACCATTTGTCAATTGGGGAATAGCTTTGATTTTTATATATTTTGTATATATTTTATATATTTGAGAAATGAGGCCTTTATCAGAGAAATTTGTTATAAATTTCCACACTCTAACCCCACATAGTTTTCTGCTTTCCTTATAATTTTGGTTGCATTGGTTTTGTTTGCACAAAGTCTTTTTAATTTTATATATTTAGAATTATCCATTTTACTTCCATGATCCTATCTATCTCATATTTGGTCATAAAATCTTTACTTATCTGCAAATCTAAAAGAATTTTTTTTCTATACTCCTCTGATTTACTTATGATATCACCCTTTATAGTGAAATCATGTACCCATTTTGATCTTATCTTGGTGTATGGTAAGAGATGTTGGTCTATGCCTGGTTTCTGCCAGACTTTTTTCTAGTTTTCCCATTGGTTTTTGTCAAATAGTGAGTTCCTGCTTGGGTCTTTAGGTTTATCAAACATTAGATTGTTATGGTAATTTCCTACTGTGTGTTGTATACCTAACTATTCCACTGATATGCCATTCTGTTTCTTACCCAGTATTAGATTGTTGTGATGATTACCATTTTGTAGTATAGTTTGAGATGTGGTATGGCTACCCCACCTTCCTCCACATTTTTTTCATCAATTTCCTTAATATTCTTGACCTTTTGTTTTTCCAGATGAATTTCATTATTATTCTTTCTAGCTCTGTAAAATAATGCTTTGGTAGTTTAATTGGTATGACACTGAATAAGTAAATTAATCTAGGTAGAATTGTTAATTGTATTATATTAGCTTAGCCTACCCATGAGCAATTAATATCTCTCCAGTTGTTTATAACTATCTTTATTTTGTAAAATGTTTTGTAATTGTTTTCCTATACTTCCTGAGTATGCCCTGGCATGCAGACTCCCAGGTACTCTCTATTGTCTGCAGTTGTTTTAAATGGAATTTTTCTTTCTATCTCTTTCTGCTGGGTTTTGTTGGTAACATATAATGCTGATGATTTATGTGTTTTTTTTTTATATCATAGCTTTGCTAAAGTTAATTGTTTCAGTTAGTTTTTAGTTGATTCTCAACCAGCATATAATTTTCAAACCAACATATCATTTTCAAAGAGAGATAGTTTTGTTTCCTTGTTGCCTATTCTTATTGCTTCAATTTTTTTTCTTATTTAATTGCTATAACTCGGATTTTTTTTTTCCTTTTGGAGGGCAATTGGGGTTAAGCAACTTGCCCAAGGTTACAGGGCTAGTTTTTTTTGTGTGGGTGTTAAGTGTCTGAGTCTGGAACCGAACTCCGGTCCTCCTAACTCTAGGGCTGGAGATTTACTCACTGCGCCACCTAGTGGCCCCTATAACTAGGATTTCTAATACAACATAGGATAACAATCGTGATACTGTGTATCCTTACTTGACTCCGATCTTATTGGCATGGCTTCTAATTTCTCCCCATTACAGATAATCCTTGCTCTTGATTTCAGATAGATACTATTTATCATTTTTAGAAAAGCTCCATGTATTACTATGCTGTCTAGTGTTTTTCATAGGTATAGGTGTTGCATTTTGGCAAAAGCTTTTTCTGCCTCTATTTATATAATCATAATTTTTGTTGTTTTTGTTAATGATATGGCAAATTATGCTGCTGGTTTTAGTTTCCCTGATAGTGAACCAGCCTTGCACTCTGGGTATAAATCTCACCTAGTCATAGTGTATAATCTTTGTGATATATAATATCCTCATTAGTCTTTTGTTTATAATTTTTTTTGCATCAATATTCATTAGGGAAATTATAGTTTTCTTTCTCTGCTTTTGCTCTCCCTGATTTAGGTATCAAGACCATATTTGTGTTATAGAAGGAATTTGGTAGGATTTCTTCTTTACTTATTTTTTCAAATAGTTTATATATATAGTATTGGAATTAATTTTTCTTTAAATGTTTATTAGAATTTACTTGTAAATCCACCTGGTCATGGTGATTTTTTTCTTAGGGAGCTCATTTATGGCTTATTCAATTTCTTTTTCTAAGATAGGGCTATTTAAGTATTCAATGTCCTCTTTTGTTAATCTCAGCAATTTATAACTACAAATATACCTCTGTTTCACTTAGATTTTTAGTTTTACTGGCATATAATTAAGCAAAATACTACTAATAATTGCTTTAATTCCATCTTCATTAGTGGCAAATTCATCCTTTTCAATTTTTAATCCTGGTAATTTAGTTTTGTTCTTTCTTTCTTCCTTCCTATCTTACTTTTCATTTAACCAACAATCTATTTTGTTGGCTTTTTCCACAAACCACCTCCTAGTTTTATTTACAGTTTAATAGTTTAAATTTTTTTTCAATTTTATACATCTCTCTTTATATTTTTCAGGATTTCTGTTTTGGTATTTAATTGGGAATTTTCAAATTGTTCTATTTCTAAGTTTTTTTTTAGTTGCACACCCAATTAATTGTTCTCTTATTTCTTTCTTTTATTGATGTAAGTGTTTAAGGATAAAAATAATTTCCCCTAAGCACTGCTTTGGCTACATCTCACAAATTTTAGTATGTTGTTAAATTGTTATCATTCTCTATTTTTTCTAAGTGCAGTTTTTTAAATTAAATTTTATGTTTATTTTTAGTTTACATCATTCATTTCCACAAGATTTTGAGTTACAAATTTTCTCCCCATCTTTCCCCTACCCACCACCCCAAAACAGCGATCTCACTAAATACGCCTCCCCCCAATCCGCTCTCTCCTATATTCTCCCCCATGCCCCCTCCGACTTTCCAGTAGGGCAAGATGGATCTCTATGCCCCAGTGCTTGTATATCTTATTTCCCAGTTGCATGTAAAATGATAATAATATGTATATTTTTTAAACATTTGATTTTAAAACTTTGAATTCCAGATTCTTTCCATTTCTCCCTTGTCACCCACCCTTACTGGGAAGATAAGCAATTCAATATAGTTGTATGTGCAAAGCTATGCAGAACATTTCCATAGTGGATATATTGTGAAAGACTGACTATATTTCCCTCCATCCTATCCCACCTCCCACTTGTTCTATTCTCTACTTTGACCTGTCCCTTTTCAAAAGTGTGTGCTTCCAATTTCCCTCCCCCCCCACTTGTCCTCCCCTCCATCACCCCCCCCCTTTCAACCCCTTCCCCCGCTACTCTCCTGTAGGTTGAGATACCCTATTTAGTGAGATACCCTATTACCAAATTCAGTGAGAGTAAGGTTGACCCATTCCCTTATGCCTTCCTGTCCTTCCCTCCATTGTATGTTTTCCCCTGCCTCTTCTATATGAGATAATTTGCCCCATTCTGTCTCTCCCCATCTCCTCTCATTATATTCCTCTCTCACCTATCAATTTCACCTTTTAAGTATCATCCCTTCCTATCCAATTGGTGCTGTGCCCTCTGTCTATGTACACCTGTACACATATATACACACTCACATATGTATTCATGCATCCATATACCCTCCTATATATAGACATATATGTATGTATACATATATACATTTATATTCCTTTCAACTATTCTCTTACTGAGAAAAGTTTCATAAGTTACAATTATCATTTTTCCATGTAGGAATGTAAATAGTTCAACTTTGATAAGTTCCTTATGATTTCTTTTTCCTGTTTACCTTCTCATGCTTTTCTTGCTTCTTGTATCTGAATGTCAAATTTTCTATTCAACTCTGGTTTTTTCATCATGAATTCTTGAAAGTTCTCTATTCCACTGAATGACCATATTTTCCCCTGAAACATGATACTCAGTTTTGCTGGGTAGGTGACTCTTGGTTTTAATCCCAGCTCCTTTGACCTCTGGAGTATCATATTCCAAGCCCTTTGATCCCTCAGGGTAGAAGCTTCCAGATCCTGTGTTATCCTGATTGTGTTTCCACAATATTCAAATTGTTTCTTCCTGGCTGCTTGTAGTATTTTCTCCTTGATCTGAGAACTCAGGAACCTGGTTATAATATTCCTAGGAGTTTTCTTTTGGGGATCTTTTTCAGGAGGTGATTGGTGGATTCTTTCAACCTCTGTTTTGCCCTCTGGTTCTAAAACATCAGGGCAGTTTTCCTTTTTTTTTTGGAGGGCAATTGGGGTTAAGTGACTTGCCCAAGATCACATGGCTAGTTTTCATGTTAAGTGTCTGAGGCTGGATTTGAATGCAGGTCCTCCCAACTCTAGGGCTGGTGCTCTATTCACTGTGCCACCTAGCCACCCCTAGGGCAATTTTCCTTGAGAATTTCTTGAAGGATGATTTCTGGGTTCTTTTTTTGATCATGGCTTTCAGGTAGTCCAATAATCTTTAAATTATCTTTCCTGGATCTATTTTCCAGGTCAGTGGTTTTTCCAATGAGATATTTCACATTGCCTTCCATTTTTTCATTTGTTTGGATCAATTTAGTAGTATCTTGATTTCTAATAAAGTCACTAGCTTCCATTTGCTCCAATCTAATTCTGAAGGAATGATTCTCTTCAGTGAGCTTTTGAGATTTTTTTTCCATCTGGAAAATTCAGCTTTTTAAGGCATTCTTCCCCTCACTGGCTTTTTGAGCCTCTTTTGCCATTTGAGTTAGTCTATTTTTTAATGTGTTATTTTCTTCAGTCAGGTTGTTGATTCTCTTTTCATGATTTTCTTGCATCATTCTCATTTCTCTTCCCAATTTTTTCTTTACTTCTCTTATTTGGTTTTCAAAATCCTTCTTAAGCTTCTCTATGGCCTGTACCCAATTTATATTTTTCTTGGAAGCTTTTGGTGCAGGAGTTCTGACTTTGTTGTCTTCCTGCTGTTCCATACTTTGATCTTTTTTTCCCTAAAAAAGGATTCTATGGTCTGTTTGTGCTTCCTCTGCTTGCTCATTTTGCCAGCCAATTACTTAACTTTTGAGGTCTTTGCCACAGTAGAATTCTGCTTCCAGGGAGGGGAGCTTTGTCCCAAATCACTGGGGTTTTCTCAGCTGCTGGAGCTATTAGTTAGCCCATCTCTCTGAAGCCTCCACATGCTCTGGCAAAATGGTCACGCACCCCAGGACCTCCACCCTAGACAGCAATCCAAATCCAAGCAGGTTAAAGCAAGAGTGATTACCCCTCAGACTGGTCACTTGGTCCCCTTACAATCTGCAGGCCAGGAGCTCTGAAGCAGCCACATGGCTGCAGCCTCTGTGCCTCAGCCGCTTCTCACCTGGGGGCAGAGGCTGGACTGCACCCCTGGACTCCCTGTTCCCAAAGTCCACTGACCCTTCACTTTGTCTTTGGCATTTATGGGTTGATAATTCTGGAAACCCACACAGCTGCTGGTGATCTATCCTCCCAATGTCCCTCTAGCTGCAGCTGGCTGGGGTGCCCTGAGGCTAAAAACTCGGTCTGGAGCAGGGCTGGGCTTTACTCCCAGCAAGCTTCAAAGGCCCCTTCCTGCTGGCCTTCTGGGCTGTCTTCAGTGGGAGGTTAGTTTCTCTCTGTCACTTTGTGGGTTCTGTAGCTCTAAAGTTTGTTTAGAGTAATTTTTTACATGTATTGGAGGAGGTGGAAGTGGGAGCCGCGTGGAAGTCCTTAGTTCTTAGTGCCATCTTCCTTTGTGCCTGTCATTCTCTTTAATAAAATTATTGATTGTTTCTGTGACTTGTTTGTTTTGACTCATTCTTTAAGATTAGATTATTTAGTTTCCAATGAATTTTTAATCTATACTTCTAAAGCCCTTTATTAAATGTAATTTTGGTTTTGTTATGCTCCAAAACTAGTGTATTTAGTAGTTATACTTTTCTGCGTTTGTTTGTGAGGTTCTTATGCCCTAATAAGTGGTCAATTCTTGTGAAGGTGTTATGTGCAATTTAGAAATTTTTTTCCCTCCTTTCTTTTTAAAAAAAAATTTTTTTTGGCTTTTTTGGAGGGGGAAAGGTAGGGCAATTGGGCTTAAGTGACTTGCCCAAGGTCACATGGCTAGTTTTTTGTGTTAAGTGTCTCAGGCTAGATTTGAACTCAGGTCCTCCTGACTCCAGGGCTGGTGCTCTATTCACTATGCCACCTAGCCGTCCCTTTCTTATTCTTTCTATTCCCATTCAATTTTCTCCAGAGGCTTATCATATCTATCTTTTCTAAAATTCTATTCATCTCCTTAGCTGCTTTCTTATTTATTTTGTTGTTAGATTTAGCTATTTCTGAGAGGGGAAAATTGAGGCACCCCACCAGAATAGTTTTACTATCTATTTCCTCTTGCAACTTATTTAACTTTTCCTTTAGGATTTTGAATGTTATGCCATTTGGTACACACCAGTTTATTTTTGATATTACTTCATTGTCTATGATACCTTTGAGCTAAATGTAGTTTTCCTGATACGTCTTTTAGTTAGGTCTGTTTTTGCTTTTGTTTTATTTGAGGTCGTGATTACTACTCTTCACTTTTTTTATTTCAGCTAATGCATGAAAGAATTTACTCCAGTCCCTTATTTTAGCTCTTTATGTGGCTTTCTGTTTCAAGGTTTTTTGTTTTGTTTTGTTTTTTGTAAATGACAAATTGTTGGGTTCTGGTTTCTAATCCATTCTGCTGTTTCTGTTTTATGAGTGAGTCATCCCATTCACATTCACCATTATGATTAGTAACTGTGTTGTTTCCTTTCATTCTATTTTCTTTTTTCTTTTTTTGGAGGGGGGATAGCAGGGCATTTGGGGTTAAGTGACTTGCCCAAGGTCACATGGCTAGTTTTTGTGTTAAATGTCTGAGGCTGGATTTGAATTCAGGTCCTCCTGACTCCCGGGCCGGTGCTCTATTCACTGTGCCACCTAACCACCCCTGTCATCCTATTTTCTTTTGTTTCTCCTTCTCTATCCTTTTTCCCCCATTTCTCCTCAAAAATCTCTTTTGCTTTTGACCATTGCCTCCCTTAATCTATCCTCCATCCTCCCCTTTCTCTTAGTCTCTTCCACTCCTACTTCCCTGTGGATAAGATGTATTTCCACACCCAATTGAATGTGTAGAAATGTATTTTTCACTCTTTCATCATTCAGATGACAATGAGGTTCAAGCACTGCCTCTCCACTTTCTCCTCCACTGAAAATAATCCTCCATGTGTGTCCCTTTTATGTGAGGTAATTTTCCCATTCTTCTTCTCCCTTCCTCCTCTTAGTGCTTCCCTCTTTCTCACTTTAATATTCCTTTTTTTTTTTTGAGATCATCCCAACAAGACCCACTCATGCCTGTCTGTGCCCTCTAGTCATATAGGTTCCTTTTAACCTCTCTAATAATGGTAACTTCTTAGGAGTTGCATAAGTCATCTTCTCATATAAGAATGTATACAGTTTAACCTTCTTAAGCCCCTTATGGGGATTCTCTTTCATGTTTACCTTTTTAGTCTTCTCTTGATTCTTCTATTTCAATGTCAAATTTTCTATTCAGCTCTGGTCTTTTTTTTTTCTTTTTGGAGGGCAATTGGGGTTAAGTAACTTGCCCAAGGATACATGGATAGTTTTTTTTGTGTGGGTGTTAAGTGTCTGAGTCCGGAACTGAATTCCGGTCCTCCTGACTTCGGGGCTGGTACTTTACTTACTGCACCACCTAGCTGCCCCAGCACTGGTCTTTTCATCAGGAATGTTTGAAAGTCCTCTATTTTGTTAAATATCCATTCCACCCTGCCCCCTCCAACGATTACACTCAGTTTTGCTAGGTAGGTAATTCTTGGTTGTAATTCTAGTTCCTTTGACTTCTAGAATATCATATTCTAAGACCTCCTCTCCTTTATCATGGTAGCTGCTAAATCATATGTGATCCTGACTGTGGTTCTATGGTATTTGAATAGCTTCTTTGTTTTTGTTTTTCTGGCTGCTTTTAGTACTTTCTCCTTGACTTGGCAGCTCTGGAATTTGTCAATAATATTCCAGGGAATTTTCATTTTGGGATTTCTTCCTGGAAATGATTGATACATTCTTTTGATTTCTGTTTTGCCCTCTGGTTCTAAAATATCTGGGCAGTTTTCCTTTACAACTTCTTGAAATATGATGTCTTTGATCATGGCTTTAAGGTAGTCCAATAATTCTTAAATAATCTCTCCTTGATCTATTTTCCAGGTCAGTTATTTTTCCTATGAGACATTCCATATTTTCTTTTCTTTTTCATTTTTTGGTTTTGTTTTTTGTTATTTCTTCGTGTCTCAAGGAGTCACTAGCTTGATTAATTCTAATTTTTAAGGAATTATTTTCTTTAGTGAGGTTTTGCATCTCTTTTTACTTTTGGCCAGTTCTGCTTTTTAAGGAGTTATTTTCTTTAGTAATTTCTGTGCTTTTTTTTTTTTTTTTTACCAATTTATTAATCCTCTTTTCATAATTTTCTTGCATCAGTCTCATTTCTTTTCCCAATTTTTCCTCTTCTGTTCTTATTTTATTTTAAAAATCATTGTTGTTCATTTTTAATTTTTTTTTTACCTTTTTCTTTTACTCTTCTAGGAATTATTGTTGGGCTTATGTCCAGTCCACATTTTTCTTTGAAGCTTTACTTGTATCTATTTTCATATCTTCTCCCAAGTTTGTGTCTTGGTCTTTCTTGTCACCATAGTAGATTTTTATGGTTAGATTCTTTTATTTGTTGTTGTTGTTTGCTCATTTTCCAGCCTATTTCTTGACTTTGAACTTTATGTTAGAGTTGTGTTCTGCTTACCTCTGAGGAGATGGGGTGGGCAGATTCTCTATCCCAAACTTTAGGTTTTGCCCTGCTCTTTTCGCAGTTGATTTTGGGGTGTCTGTAAGTTTTTGGTGCTACCAAGGTAGTATGATCTATTCTAGGCAGGATTGTCATTGCTTACCTTGTCTGTGTTTTATTCTTGACCAGGAGGGCCCTGCTTCCTTGTGACCACAAATACTAGTGAATTTCTCTCCACCTGGGAACTACAACCTGGAACTGGTAATAGGTTAAGTAATGAGTTGCTAAGTGGTGCCTAGTCCTGCACCCAGTATCCACACAGGGGCCTCCTCTAATCTCTTTCTGACCAGTTGTCCAATCCCTTTACTATATCTGGGTGGTCAGAATTGCTGTTACTTCAACCTGTGTTCTCACCCCAGCATCACAGATTTTTCCTTCTAACCTCCTGTGAGCGCCAGCAAAGTGGGATTTTTGTTGAGTTTTTTTTAAAATTAAGTTTCCCAGGTTCATGCTAAATTATAAACATCTGAAGGATCAATCTTCTTTTAACCCTAGTAATTCACAGCTGTACTGAGTCATGTAGGCTTTGGTGCTTTCTGGCTCTGTGCCTAATGGTCAAAAGTGTGTGTGTGTGTGTGTGTGTGTGTGTGTGTGTGTGTGTGTGTGTGTGTGTGTGTGTGTGTGTGTGTGTGTGTGTGTGTGTGTGTGTGTGTGT
>NW_027187325.1:207247-229851 GCF_028583685.1 Petaurus breviceps papuanus | reverse complement strand
TGTGTGTGTGTGTGTGTGTGTGTGTGTGTGTGTGTGTGTGTGTGTGTATCCTGAGGTGAGATTTTGCCTCTGGGTCTCACTCATGGGAAGAATGTTTCACCTGAGGCCTTTTTGATTTCCTGGACAAGACTCTGGGTTGTTAAGGGACCCTCCCCCAACTTTGTAAACCCAGATATTGGTAGTCTGGTGATGTATATAAATAATTCTATTACTCTGTTAAGACAATTGGAGCCCAGTCTATTGGATCACTAAAGTATGGGGTTTAGTGGGCCTGGGAGAGTTGTCTGTTATTTCCCAATTGTTGTATAATTTTGCTGTGCCCAGAACCCAGATTGGAGTGGCCCCTCCCCATGTAAGGCTCGGGGAGGATGAGCTGCCCTGGAGTTGGGGTGGTGCAGGCCAGAGACAGAGGCTGGGGGCAGGAACCCCTGGAGCCTGTTGTGCCTGGACCCAGGAAGGAGTACGAAGAGCTTGAAATGGAGCAGTCCCTTCCCCCATGAGGTGAGATGTGGAGAAAGAGTGGAGAGCTGCCGGTGTCAAAACCCAGGCAGGAGTGGTCAGTCCTTGGACCTGTAAGAGAAGGAGCCCTAGAGTGTGGGACTCAGGCCCGAGTTGAGATGGAGGTTTTACAGCAGGGCAGGAGCAGTGAGCATGCTTTTCTGCTATGCTGCCCTGGGATGGATTGGGACCCAGGGGATAGAGTTGTCTATGGTGGAATGGAGGAAGTGCTATGTCCCTGGGGACCCAACCTGTTGGCTTTGTCACCCAGCCTTCCCTCAGGACTTGGAAGCAGGGGGCTGCAGCAATGTTAGAACTTGAACTCTTTAGCTCATTTGAGCATGCATGCACTTAAGAGTGCAAGGTGGGAGCCTGCAGCAGTAGCATGGGGAGAAGGAAGAGGACTTTACTTCGACACTCTGTTTGGTTTGAGGGGATTGTAACCTACTGTGACCAAAGGGTGGAGGGTGTTGTATTCTCTGCTACCCCTGGGAATGTGCTGTGTTAAGGGAAGACCCTGGCCTGGGATCCCCTGATTGTATAAACAAGTATTTTGGGACAGCACCTGAGTGATAAGGAGCTGGTTGATTACTCCCCAAAGATTTTGTTCCCCCCCCCTCCAAAAACGTATAAAGTGGAGGTGATGATGTGTTATGTTATATACTTTTGTGTCTGTTTAAGGCCATTTGGCCATGCTAATAGTAAGTTGTTATGTTGTTGTGGATGTTATGCTTTCGTTTCTTGAATGAAGTTTAGTTTTGAGTAAATAGAGTGCTTATTATATATATATATATTATATTATATTATATAGAGTGCTTATATATGTGTGATTTTCGACTCTTAAAATATATATATATATATATTATATATGTACATATTCACAGCAACAGCCATCAAGTGTTCTGTGTTGATCGATGTTACAACTCTTAAGTTGTCTTGGCCTAGAAAAATATCTTATCCCAACCATCTGTTGGCTATACCACTCCAGAATTTGATTTGGTGCATTATTTTAAAGTTGTTTGGAGAGGAACATTAGGAGAGTTTGGATGGAATTCTCCCCCTACTCTACCATCTTGGTTCTGCCTCCCCCAGAATTCCTCTAACACTTCAATCTTAGCTATATTGCTAGATTAAGTAGAAATGGCATTGAAGAAAAAAATAACTGGAAACACAGTTGGACTAGAACAAATATAGATAGAAAAAGTCTATCCTAGGAGCAACACAATTCTGAGGGCTTCCAGAGATTGATTCTCCATGTGTCTGGAAGTGGAGAGGCATAAAAGGCATAAAGGCCAAAGACATTTAAAAAGCAACAACAAAGGCCTCAAACATTATTGCTAAAACAAAAAGGTGACTGAGAGGATATGGCTATCTACTGGGCTATAAACCCACTTTCCCATCTATATAAAATGTCTATGAGAACAATCTGCATATACATTAAGGTATTAGAGACAGGTATAAATTAGGGCATTAGAAGGAGATAGAGAGACTCACAGTGTACCCCAGCAGATTATGGTGTTACAATTAAAGATATGGAAAATATAATGTCCTTTCATGGTTATTATTTACTATGAAAAAAACAACAACTTTTTTTTGAGTAGAGCAAAACACCACCTTTGGGTTTCTCCTCTAACAAGTGTCTCTTATGCATAGGTCAAAATCCTATAATGTAGCCTTCAAAGATGTAACAAGAGATAAGCTTGGTCAATGACCCCCTGATAGCAAGGGAGGCCTGAAAAAGGGAAATATATGTTCACCAGAGGTGTTTGCTTTGTCATGGTGGAGACAAATACAAAATTCTAGACAAAAAGGGATTCCTAATAAATGAGGAGGTCCTCCAAATTCCTCTGTTTGTGGATGGCATTGTTCTTATTGCATCAACCCCCCAAATTTGGCAAAAGTGCCTAAAAAAGATGCATAATCACTCAAAAGAGTTTGGCCTAGCTATTCACATAGGAAAAAACCAAGTGGATGAAGGATATCTATTGTCTGATCTGGATTGGAAGTCTGTATGGAGAGTTTGTAGATCAGTAATACATGCATCTGTGCTAGATATCACAACGGACTATGATTTGGGTCCAAAATTAAATAGGAAGAGGAGGAGAATGGGCTGCATTTCCTTTGAGATATTGCACTGTTCCCATTAATAACTCCAAACTTTTTTTAAATGGCCCCCCTTTTTAAAACAATATTCCTCTGATGACTTTGTGTGAATGCAAGTCATGAAATATTATAGTCTTCAAAGAAATGAAGCTGAGGGCAATGGAGATATGCATGGTGGGCATAAGCAACTTTAACAAAATCACACACAAAGAATTATGAAGGCAACAGGATAAAAGACATTATCAAGAAAACTTATAAAAAGAAAAAAAATGGGCTGATCACACAATGAGGTTGAAAGATAACCTATAGACAGCTTTCTTGCTGTATCCATGTAATATCAAAAGAACTCAGAAAGATCTTCAGCATGTTGGGTGGATGCTGTTTAGCAAATTTATGACAGCATGTGTACAACATGGATGTATAGGCATGGATGGGTTGTGATCCAAATTGCCGGAAGGAACACCATGGTAGTGAGATCACCTATCCATTTGAGTATATTTCTTCCATGTTTTCACTAGTTCACAGTGAATCAGGGTGGTAGAGTGGAAATAACATTGACTGTAGAGCCAGAGAACCTGAGTTCAAGTCCTGCCTCTGAAACTTAATATTTTTTTTACCTTTGGCAAGTCACTTAACCTCTCTGGGCCTCAGTTTCTTCATTTGTAAAATGAAAGGGCTAGACTTGATGATGTCTGTGAGTCACTGATGGCTGTGAGCACACAACAGGCACAATAGGTGCTAAGTGCTTAGTGATTGAGTGGCACTGATTTTTTTAAATCTTCATAAATACCAATCTAAAAGGGAGGAGACAGATACGCTCAGTTTCCATTGCCATGACCCAAGACTCATTCCTTAATATCATTAATTATTATCATACCTTAAACCACAGTTTAAAATGTTAACATCAAAAGTCCCAAGACAGTTTATCCCAGGACTGAGGTGATGAAGTGTGTAATAATTCCTGGAAGTTGGCAATAAACTCAAAAGTTTAATTTCCTTGAAACATTCTTTGAAGGACAGGTGGTTAATGGATAACAATATCCATGAACATCCACTAACCAAAATTAAGGTCACCCCAGATGTCGGCAACAATCATAATATTACGTAGGACTCTTAGCTCTAAGGAGAAAAAAATGTTTGCTTATTTGAAGTAAAGGAGGATTCCCAGGAGTTATAGCAATATTGGGCCTTCTTTGATCACACAACAGGTGAAAGGCCTAGGTCTATAAGGCAAAGACTGATTATTCCATGAGCTACTGGTGTTCAGTAAATTATAATTCTATTTCAAAGGCAAGTTAATATTTTCTTTGTGTAAAAATATTATTGGTTCCAGTCATCCATGCCTTGGACAGCGGCCCAGTGCATCATTTAGGTACCAGACTATTCTTGATGCTATCTAAAATATGTCTGACTGTTGGAAAAAAAAAACACAGCACCTTTCTCTTCCCCCTCCCCCTGCATCCAGAAGCCGCAGGCAGCTTGCATCCTGCTGTTGGGTTGCTGGGACTGCTGAAGAGTAAAAAGTTTTTGCTTTTCCCTAGGGAAGCCATTATACTAGATGGCAAACATTATTACTCATTCAGTGGGAAGCCTCCCCAATTACTATACTTCTTTGAGAACACATGGCTTAAGTATACACAGATAGAGTGTGATCGCTTAGCAGTCCCATGCATTTCTCCCCCACCTGTAGAATAGGCCAGGGTAAAACCACTGCCTGTATGTATTTTAAGACAGATGGGACATAGCTTCTTCATCTTTAAAATTAGATGATTGACTAGATTATCTTCGAAGTCCCTTTTAGCTCCAGAGTTCTGATCTAAAATTTTGTCCCATGAAGTTTTTTCCCCCCAGAAGACTGAAACTCCATGGGTTACAGTTTTATCTTTTCAGCTTAAGGCTGTGACCTCTATTAAAATAGAAACTTCTATATTAATTTGTACTGCTTTCAGTATTTTTTCAATATGTTTTCATATTTTAGCATAAGTAAACAACTGAGAAATATCTTTAGGGGTTAAAGGGAAAAGAGCGAGGGGATAGTGGAATCCTTTGGAAGTGGGGAGTTAGAGCTGGAGGTGGTGAAGAAAGATTAAGCTAGAGAATGCATGAAAAAGCACTTATTAAGTGTGTTCTGTCTCAGGTATTGTGCTAAGCATTAGGGATGCAAATATAAAAAGAAATGGTCTCTGTCCTCAAGTTGCTTACATTTTAATAGAGGAAGTCATTGCATAGAGGGGACTTGTGGCCAGTAGGGAACTAGGTTCAATAGTTGGTATTGCAAGTTAGGCAGGCTAGTTTACATTAATTCATTAACCTTTCCAGGGATTCAGGCCTGGATTCTGGAGGTCCAATGTATGGATAACAGGAAGACTTATTTTGATAACTATGAACTTCTCTAACTCCAGAGTTCTGTCTGAGTCAGTTCTGCTAGTAGCCCATTTCTTATTCATTTGGGGAAGCATTAAGTTGAGCCAAACATTATGAGGGAGATTGTGGGATTATCCTACTTTTCGTGTTTTAGTTACCAAGGAAAAAAATAAAAAATGAAATGGTACTCAGAAAATTGAATGGAATACACTACTCTCATAGGACTATGATATGGCTGTTAAGTTTCTCCTTTGAGATTACATGCAAGTAAAGCCTAAGCTTACAGTTGTTCTTATATAACAGTCTCACAAGGCCAACTGGTATTGCTAGTCCCATCTGTGACAGGTAAGGAGATTGCCAGTACTATAAAGTAACTTGGCCCAAATCTTGTTGAATACTAAGGGTCAGAACAGTGAGGATTAGATCTTAGAGCGACAGAACTTCCATTGAGTTGCCAAAGTGCTATACCATGTTACCTCTTTGGTGGTTACCTCACAGGACCATGATTTCTAAAGGTAATTAGTTCTGTGAGATATATACATGTGTGTATGTGTGTGTGTTTGTGTATGGTTGTTTTAATAGCAAGCACCCTAGCATACCCAGGATCGCCTGCTAGCCCAGATTCTTTGATCTGCTTTTCTTAAATGAAAGAAAATTTTAAGGAGTTAACAATCCTACTTTAATTACAGAGAAAGAAATGAGTATAGAAAATATAAGCAGAGAAATTAGCACAAAGACCAACAGACAGAGCTCCAGCTGTCTGAGTATAGCAATATTGCTACACACTTTACATACATCACAGACATCTAAGCAGGTGGGGGGCTCTGAACATATGGCTACTCTGAACGTATGACTACTCAGAGTCTTGATCAGGAAATCAAAAGATCCTTCTCATAAGCAAACTCCCAAAGCAAAATACCAACTTCCCAGAATATATAACAAAGACTCAGCCCCTGATTGACTCAGAGTCAGAAGGCACGAAAACTACTTGACTCAGCAAAGTTGTAAATTATCAGCTGTAATATCAAGGAGATTAATCCTTCATATGTTTACATTTTAGCCTGAACCTGGGAAACTGAAGTCCAACAACAAGAAAAAAACCAAACCAATAAAAATCCCATCTTGCTTGTACTCACACTAGTGTAGATATAAATATGGATATTTGTTTCTGACCAATCCTTTTGCCCAGGAAGCCAAATGTAATCTCAGAAAATAAAGGGACAGATAATGAGGTGTTAAATTGATTGCAAAACTATGTTCATAACTTGTATCCCTCTATGAAATGTGAAAAAATTTCTTTGATTGAATTGGATGTGGCAATGCCATTAGTCGTATAAAAATTGGCCACGTCACTCATGGTCCCTTAAAAGGCTAAACTCAGCATCTCTAAAATTCCAGGCAGGAACCACTAGCTGAGGAAAAACCCAGCCCCTGAAAGGATTCCCTTTCTACCTATTTTCTCCCTCCCATTATTGGCCACAGCATCTAGCACTGGAGACCAATAGGCAATACCTCATTCAGAAATTCAAGAGGAATTTAGGCAGGAGTCAACTGCAGAGCAAGTGAACTACACTTTCCAGAGAGACATGTACATAGAGGCCATGACTACAGAGGAAGCAGTTTTAAGCAATGTGATCCCTGGCAACAAAGAGGAGATCTGACCATGGATTCAAAGGAGGATAGTCCTGGCAATTGAGAGTCAATCTGTGGAGAGGATTTTGGGAGAAGACAAAGGCTACTGGGGCCCAGTAGTACCAGAGGTGTGTTATCTTGGCTCTGCATAGGCTCACTAACATTTTCCATGGATGCCATATATATTTGTGGGAGAGTGCATTCCAGGTTTGTGGGGAAATTTGGGGGAGCTAATGTTCTTCCTATGCAATCTTAGTAAATGCCCTACGTTACCCTAGAACTTGGAAATAGCAGTCATGCCTCTAGGGACCCATTCTGCAAACCCAAGTGTGCCAAGATGGGGAAACAGCCCAGAGAAGGTGCTCTCTATACCTCTGTAAAGACTTAAGACATTTTAGAATTGAATGCCCAGAATCCAATGCCTTTAGCTACTGATACCACCTTCTTGCCTTAGTTCTTTGAAAGTAGGTTTTGGGAGAGGCAGTTTGGCAGCATAGTAGATAGCAAGCTGGCCCCAAAATCTGGAAGACCTAGGGTCTAATCCTTCCTGGCTGCATCCTGCCTGTGTAACTCTGGAGAAGTCACTTAACCCTTCAGTGCTTCATGAAACGATGGTAAGTTGCAGAGAAGGAGCTAATCTATTCTGAAAGAGGGAGATCCTCGGGAGCTCCCAACACTTATAATATTCATGTTAAGAAAAGTAGGCACTAGATAGATAGGAAAAGAAAGGAAGGAAAGAAGAAAGGGAGGGAGAGAGAGAAAGAGAGAGAGAGAGAGAGAGAGAGAGAGAGAGAGAGAGAGAGAGAGAGAGAGAGAGAGAGAGAGAGAGAGGACTGTGGAGGAGAGAAAACAATATTTTAATTTGAAAACTATCTAAGAACAGAATGTATAATCAACTAAATATTTATTAGAATCCTAGTTCTGAAGTTGGAAGGGACCACAGAGGTCACTTTGTTCAAGCCCCTCCTTACAGATGAGGAATCTGAAGCCTGCCAAAATTAAGTGACTTGCCCAAGGTCACAAAGGTAGTAAGCATCAGAAACAATACTTGAACCCAGGCCCATTGATTCCAGAATTAATGCTCTATTCCCTGTGCCAGAATGCCCTCTTAGTGATACAACTTCCAGAAGAGCAGATTTTTATCCTTGATAGACAGTTGCAGGAATTGCTGCTTCCGATAAAAACTCATTACCTAGTGAGTAATATTCTGGTCGTTATGTGCCTGATGGAGCTGAACATGAGCTCTGCCCTCTAACAGTCAACCATGTGCTCAGACCCCTTGTTAAAGTACAGGTAAGGCATGGCTGATCCCCATGTGATCCTGCGCCTGTCAAAGATTATTGGCTACTAAGCCAAGATAAAGTAGTCTTCTCAGTAAGCTGTATAAAGGACCAAGAAAAGCTCCTTCCTCATTTGAGGGTGTAACTTGGGACCGAGGCAGCCTCCCTTTGGACTTTCAGCAAGGGGGGGAGGAGCTGGTTACACAGCATGAGGCAATTTCTGAAACAGCTTCTCTAAAGAGATGGCCAACAGTGCTAGGATATTTCTGCAGATAAATGGGACTAAAGAGCTATGCCTGGCTGGTCAAGCAGATCTGAGTATTGTGAGTTACTTGCATGGTCCAGATCTGAAGAGAATGTGAAATCTTTGTGCAGTAGCCCAACAAAGTTACTTTTACCTCCACAGAGAGAGTAATAAGTGCTGGGTTATTGTTTTTTGTTTTAAATATTTGTTAATGAGTGCTTATGGGCCATTTGTGTTTTAGACATTTCGTTTGTGGTGGGATATTAAATAACCATCCCTACCTGAAATCTATTTTGTACATTGATTATCTAGAAGAGGCCTTGTCTGTTCTTTTAGGGGAGATAGTAGACAAGAGCTAACCTCAGTTTTGCTTAAGAGGCTTAATCTAGAATTACAGGGTGGGGAATAATGAACAAGAAAATGCAAGAAAGGCCTGACTCTTTTCTTTGGGGTTAGGTTCTGCTAGAATGGAACCTGGACTGTGGGTGATAATTCAGAGCTTCTCTGAATTAAATTGGTTAATCTTGGAGCTTTTCCATTTTGAGAGGACTGTCAGAAATTTCCCTCTCCTGGTCTAGCCTTAAAGACCCCAGAGTCACCTCTGTGTTGTGTTAAAGTATCAAAAGAGAATCTTATATAATAAATATTTTGGGAATGTAATAAAACACACAGGCCCTGAAAGGAGTTTACAGTCTAATTGTGGAAAGAAGACATGCACAGAGAAATAAAAGTAGTAATGTAAGATGGCAAAGGTGTTCAAATGATTGGTACAGATGGTAAGTGCCCCAAGAATTCAGAGGAAGGCAGGAGCTCTAGGTGTGGAGCGCTAGGGAAGGCTCCGCAGGAAGGACTGAAACTTGAGCTATGTGCTAAAGGATAAGCAGGATTCCAAAAAGGGGAAGGAAAGTGAGAGGGCATTCCAGGCAGGGAAAAATGGTGTGTTGTTGTTCAGCTGTGTCCGATTCTTTGTGACCCCATTTGGGGTTTTCTTGGCAAAGATACTGGAATGGTTTATCATCTTCTTCTCCGGTTCATTTTACAGACGAGGAAACTGTGGCAAATAAGGTTAAGTGACTTGCCCAGAGTCATACTGCTAGTGTCCATATTTGAATCAGGTCTTCCTGACTCCAAGCCCAGAGCTCTATCCACTGCATCATCTAGCTGCTCAAAAAATGGCATAAGCTTGTAAAAAATCAAACAGTGAGTAAAACTGCCTTTGGTGGGAACAGAGAGGTTTTGTAGGAGAGTGATGGGGAATGAGCTTGAAAATGTATTGTGACCAAAATGTCTAGGAGATCTTGAAAGTCAAGGTAAGGAGTTTGGACTATGCAATAATCCCTGATAACAATATAGTGCTTTACAGTGTATAAAATATAGCATATCCATTGAGAGGAAATATGACATGATGGATAGCAAGTTGATGTTAGAGTCAGGAAGACCTGGATTCAAGTCCTTCCTCTGACATATAGTAGCTCAAGACCATGGGTAAGTTACTGAACTTCGAATGCACCAAACAACTCCCTAAAAATATATATTGCGGAACAGTTGTCTATCTGAATTAGTAGAGGGAGCTCCTTCATCAGGGTTTCTCTATGCCAGTGAAATTATAGGTCTAAAATATACCTTCCCTCCAATTTATATCCATTATTTTCTTTGTTTTTTTTACAGCTCTCCTGAGGAAATAGCACAAAGTAATAAATACCTCAATGCATACAAAATACATGTGTGGCCAGCCTATTTGTCTATCTCATAGATATCATTTGATTTTTATGATGATGAGGATTTCACTTAGACTTTAGAAATCATGTAGTTTAACATTCTCATTTTACAGATGAAGAAACTGAGAGATTAAGGAACTTAGCCAATGTTATGGCAAAATTGGTTTCTTGATGACCAGCCTGATGGTTTTGCTGCTTCCATGTACCTGAAAAGCAGAAAAGACTATGCCAGGGCCTGATGTCCTTGTAAGGATTCTGGGGTTCTATTCACAGTCTAAGTCTGACTGGTGCAAACACTTAGCCATTTCATTCTATGGCATCCCAGTTTATAGACAGACACGATCATGCCCATCATGGCACAAGTGCCCCTTTAACTGTGTGTGCTGGGAGATGCTGCTTTGTAAGGTACCTCCATATTTGGGAAACATTTTTTTTTTGGTCTTTTGCTAAATGGGTTCCAGACGGACAGAGAAGGACCAAAGGCGAGTCAGGAGGGGCTGACTCACAGGAGTGAGTCAGAGACGGGTGAAAAGAGATTTTATTGCCAGCAGACTGAAAACTAAAGATCAACCAATGCAGTGGACGAACAGGCTCCCTCCTCAGCCATCCCAGGGAAAGGCAAGGTCTTGGCAACAATTCACTGGAAGATTGCGATCGTTAATGTTGTTGCTTTTCTCAGACCTCTATCAAGGGAGTAAGCAGAGTCAACTCCTGTATATGGGATGGGATAGGAGCCAAGGGCTGGATGTGTCTCTCTTGCACAATCCCACAGCATGAACTCCATCAGGCCCTGCTCTTCTGGTTTCGCTAAAATATCCTCTTGTATTCCCTCTCAGCCACAAAAACTATTATTACTGAGCCAAAATCCAAAGGGGACAAGGCGGAAATTACAACAGCTGAGGAAGGGAAGAAGAGAGAAAGGTGCAATAAGCATTTATTAAGCCCCTAGTATGTGTCAAGCATTGTACTAGGTACTAGGGAAATAAATATAAAAAGTGAAACTTCTCTCTGCTCACAAGTAGCTGATAGTCTAATCTGTTGTGGAGGAGTGAGGGAGAACTTGGGTAACTGACATTCACAGATAATTCCTAAAATTCATTTTAATCAGTAGTTTCAATCTTCTTCCCAACAAGGTATTTCTACCAGAGGGACTCCCAACCAGCTAAATTATTTAATTTAGGTTTTATCCCCTATTCTTATCCCTACTTAGAAATGGATACATCAGAGGGCCTGAAAATACCTCCAAAGGGGAAATAACTCTAATAAAAAATAATATATAACAAATATATTAGGTGTAAAACAAAAATACTATGTGAGAGGTTGGTGGAGGGAAAAGGTCATTATTGACTGAGGGGATTAGGGAAAGCTTCATGAAGAAGATAGCATTTGAACTGAGTACTAAAAGGTTGGCAGGAATCAGATGAAGAGGAGGAAGGGTATTCCAGGCATGAGGAACAACATAAACAAAGTCAGGGAGGTGAGGAAGCACAGGACATGTTGGGGAAAACCTAATTTTTCTGGAGTGCAGAAACTATGGAGAGAGAAGACATGCAATAAAGTTGAACAGATAGGGTAGTATCAGATTACCAAGGGCCTTGAATGCCAAACATTTACATTTTACTCAGCAGCAGAGAGCAACTAAAATGTTTTGAATAGAGAAGTGACAGAACCAGGTCTATAGAGAGAGTTTGGCATGTCAGTTCCAAAGGGTGGTTGATATTGTGCTTAATACACTAATTCAAGCCTGTGGTAGAATGTAAGCACCCTGAGGGCAGGGACTATTTTTCATTCTATCTTTGTAGCCACAGTATGCTTTTTGGGTTGTGTTGGAATCCACAAACAGTAGGCCCAATGGTCTCCATTCTGGGCACTTAGGGTATATATTAAAGATTAGACACAGGTCTCTGACATCAAGAAGTTCATGATTGAGCAGGTAATGAGGTAGCCAATGGTCATTAACATGGAAAAAAAGTCTGAAGTATTTTGCTGTAATCAATGCTGAAGAAGGCTTCAGAACTTTGTAGTCCTTATCCTGTAAGGATACAGTCTAAGACAAGAAGCAGTGTAGACACACATGCATAAGTCAAAGAAATACTAAAATAAACACATTCCATTTCCACACTCTATTTTTTACCCCAGAGTTGGGACTGTAGGGAGTATTGTTACAGATCAGCATTAACAGCTCCATACTTCAATTCAACAGATATAATAAGTACATAGTGCCCACTGGTATGTCCAGACTGTGCTAGTCTATGTATGTTGTTGGGGACAGAGGAAGAGAAGGAGAAATGAAGAGGGAGAAGCAGGAAGGGAAGGGAAGAGTTCTTGGGTGACTTTTTCTGTGGGTCCATATCTATGTTTGTGTCTCTGAGGAAGTTTTCTGTTTGAGGCCATGATTTATGGTGAGCTGCCTGAGGTCTGGGGCACAAAGAACACCAAGGATTTGGCTGATTGGGACTTCATATTACAAGGTTAGAAATGGTTGTATTCCTGATTAAACCCTTTGATCCATGATCTAGTCTCTCAGGCAATGATGCCCTGTCATGAGATCCCAATTAAATATCAAAAAGCCTTAAAAATCCGAACAAATGAATCTCAAATGGTAAATAAAGTAATATCTATTAAAAAAAAAGATTTTTGGACTGGGGGCTTTTCTAGCATCCCCCAAATTATTCCATCTAGGTACTCACCTTTTTCATCACCTAAAGGTCAACTTTGTGACTAGTATAGGCTAAAAATATTGCCATAAGTCCAGAGAAATGATGCTTTCTGATGAAACAAACCAGAGCTCTGGGAACAGAACAATAAAACAAAATTCCATTTGCAAACATAATAATGGCTGCTAGTTTCTAATACTTTGGGTCCTGTGTTTCCTCTTGTACTTTGGATGTATATGTGTATATATATATATATATATATATATATACATATATATATATATTTTTTTTTTTAATCTGAGGAGCTCTCAACTCCTGATTCTATTGCCTTCCCTCTTCCCCTTATTTTCACTTTCCTAACTTTAGAAAATGTATTTTTTTTTGTAAAAATGCTATTAGAAATTGAATAAGCCGTCTGGACTTCCTGAGTTCTTTAAGCAGCAAGTTTCTATAAAACCTTAATTAATGATTAGCTAATGAATGAATAATGTTATTCATGGTTCATGGGCAGCCCAGGACCAAAGTTCTCTGAGGGCATTTCACTGATGTATTTCTCAGCAGACTTGATCAGATACAGAACAACACAGTCAGCTGGGGAATTCAGACCTAGGAAAGGCAACCTAGAGAAAAGACCAGTCAAATACACCAGCCCCACAGAGAGCATGTATGTAAACTTTGACCTACAATTTAGCCTGACTCACTTGCCCGTTGGTAGTAAAACCAGAGCAGAGACCCCTGATGGAAAACTATAGTAAGTTAACCACAATCCAAAAGGGAAAGTGGATAGAATGAATCAGAGGAAACTTAAGGACTGGCAAACACTAGGCTACTTTCCCTTTAAGGATCTAAGAGTCATTCTGAAGGCAGACATAGAGTGCAGAATCAGAGAATCATAGGATTTAGGCTTGGAAAGGGCCATAGAAATAAAGCTCCCTTATTTTGCAAGCTAGGATATTGAGGTCCACAGAATTCAAAGGACCTGCCCAAGGTAGAAGAGCTGAGATTCCATCCTAGTAGGGATTCCAACCCAGTGTTCTTTGCACTGAATCACCACATCAGTGCCTTAATGGGTACATGTTCATTATCTGAAAACCAATCAATATATAGAATACACATATAACTTGTATTCAAGTGGGTCTTGAGCCTTGGCAATAAGAGACTCAGTTCACCTTGGAAGTTTCTCAATAATAATCTAATAATGATAATGACAGTAATAATTATTATTATAAACAAAGTACCAGAAGCAAGAGACAAAAGTAATTGTAAATACTCTGTAACTGAAAAGACTTGTCCCTGATAAAAATTAACATCATAATCATTAACTCGGAAAGTAGAGTTGTCTTACAAATTGGAAGCCAAGTCCTGACTGGTTCCAAACAGATAAGAACACAGAATGACTCAGACCATTGCAAACAATGATGCATTCCAGCAGGTATTCAAGGCTGGGGAACATACTGCTGTAGAACTCCCCCCCCCTCCCCCTGCCCTGCCCTGACCAAAATGTAGTTCAAAGTTCTCTTCCATGAAGCCTACCTGATTTTAAACAACCTTACTCACAGGGCATGAGTGTTTCTAGCAAATCTCTCCCTGCGCCAATGCACATTGGTATATTTGCAATTAGTTATGTCTGATATAGTTATTCTACTGTTGCATATAGTATTGTTTATCAACTTCTTATGTTTATAGAATTACATTGAATTCAATTATACTGAAATAAAGACAGGCTTAGGGGCGGCTAGGTGGCGAAGTGAATAGATCACCAGCCCTGGAGTCAGGAGGACCTGAATTCAAATCCAGCCTCAGACACTTGGCACACTTGTTAGCCTCGTGACTTTGGGCAAGTCACTTAACCCCATTTGCCCTCCAAAAAGAAAAAAGAAAAATGGGGGCAGCTAGGTGGTGAAGTGAATAGATCACCAGCCCTGGAGTCAGGAGGACCTGAGTTCAAATCTGGCCTCAGACACTTGACACACTTACTAGCCTCGTGACTTTGGGCAAGTCACTTAACCCCAATTGCTCTCCAAAAAAAAAAAAAGCAAGACAGACTTATTTTTTGGCACACACACACAAAAGTAAGTCCTTGCAAGAAAAAATTTTCATAAAAGGAGAAAAAAATCAAATAAAGGTAAAATGAATCTGAGCTCTGAAGACTTGCCCTTTCAATATTCTTTACTGTATAAAACTCTCCTGAGATCTGCTACTAGGGAAATCCTTCTGGTTAAACAGTCAAGACTTAGAAAGTCTCTGTAGTTTGAACAGAGGAGAATCATTCCTTCAAAGTCACCTTATATCTATACTCTTTGTCTATGTACCCTTTGATTCTGGGCCTGAGGCTCAGGACTCCCTCTCAGTGATTAGGACTATCAGCGACTCTGCTCAGCAATTTGATGGGAACATGCTCATTATATGAAAACATATCAACTAAGAAGAATATATGTATAATCTGTATTCAAGCAGATCTTAACCCTTGACATAACAGATTGGGTTCACCTTGGCGGTCTCTCAATAATATTTTCTTATGTCCTTCAGACTGGGAGTAGTAGTTTCTGGTTAGCATCTCCTAAAAAGTCTTCAGTTGCCTGCCCAGAACGTACCCCAGCTAATAAGACATTGGATATAGGACAGGTTTCTATTTAATCTAGAAAAGGTTTTCTGCTTTTTCTGGAAAGGATAAAGTAATGCTTCCTTCTGTACCTATACATTCCAAAGGGTTTAAGGGACGTGTCTGACTTGATCCTCACTATGTGTTATTCTGCCACACCCAGTCCGCTTCACCCTTGGTCTGAATAAGGTGCTCTCTCTCTCTCTCTCTGCCTTACACACCAACACACACACACACACACACACATACACACACTTACACTGAAGTTGTGTCTTGGTATTTCTGCCTGGGGACAGCTCCTGAGTACATGTGGTTCCCTGTAGAGGCTTCATGGATGCCTAGGCCTCCCTCAAGGGAATGTCCACAAGCATCCTGTCATGTTTATTATTTCTCTTGAGTCTGCATGTGTCTGCGTCCTTTTTTTCCTTTTGAAACATTTTTATTATTTCTGCTTTTCTGCATTTAGTTGTTAGGTTTTTATGTCCTAATACATGGTCAGTTTGTGTGTAGGTGCCATGTATTGCTGAGAAAAAGATATATTCCTTTCTATTCTCATTCAGTTTTCTCCAGAGATCTATCATATCTAACTTTTCCAGAATTTTATTCACCTCCTTAACTTCTTTCTTATTTATTTTTTGGTTAGATTTATCTAGTTCTGAGAGGGGAAAGTTGAGGTCCCCCACTAGCATGGTTTTATTATCTATTTCCTCCTGTAACTCATTCAACTTCTCCTCCAAAAATTTAGATGCTATATCATTTGTTTAGTTTAGTTTACATGTTTAGTATTGATATGACTTAATTGTCTATAGTACCTTTCAGCAAGATAGTTTCCTTCCTTTTCTCTTTTAATTAGATCTATTTTTGCTTTTGCTTTGTCTGAGATCATGATTGCTACCCCTGCTTTCTTTGCTTCAGCTGAAGCATAATAGATTCTGCTCCACCTCCTTCCTTACTTTTACCCTGTGTGTATTTCTCTGCATCAAATGTATTTCTTGTAAACAACATATTATAGGATTCTGGTTTTTTAATCCGTTCTGCAGATAGTCCTTCCATTTTATGGATGAGTTCATATCATTCACATTTGTAGTTATGATAACTATGTATTTCCCTTCATGCTATTTTCCCCTTGTTTATCCCCCCTTACTCCATCTTTCCCTCCTCATGTTGTTTACTTCTGATCACTGCCTTCCCTAATCTACCCTCCCTTTTATCAATTCCCCTTCCCCTTCTATTATCCCCATACCTTTTAACTTCCTTAAAGGGTAAGATCAATTTCTATATTCAACTGAGTGTGTATGTTATTCCCTCTTTGAGACAATTTTGATGAGAGTGAGGTTTAAGCTTTGCCTGTCACCCTTCATCTTCCCCTCCATTATAATATCTCTTTCGTGCTTTTTTTTTTATGTGGGATAATTTACTCCATTCAATCTCTCCCCTCCTTCTTCCAGTGCAATTTTCTTTCTCGCCCTTTAATTACTTGGAGGGTGGGGTGGAGAATCATTCTTTCAAAGTCACCTTATATCTATACTCTTTGTCTATATATACTCCTAATTTCTCTTAAAGTAATGAAGTTCCTAATTGTTACAAATATTATCTTGCCATATAGAAATATAAACTCTTCCTTGTTTCTTTTTTACCTTATCATGTTTCCCTTGAGTCTTCTATTCAGAGGTCAAATTTTGTATTCAGTTCTGGTCTATTGATTGATTGATTCATTCATTCATTCATTTGTTAGTCTGTCTATCTATCCATTCATTCATTCATTCATTCATTCATTCATTCATTCATTGCCTTTTGGAGGGCGATTGGGGTTAAGTAACTTGCCCAAGGTTACATGGCTAGTTTTTGTTGTGTGGGTGTTAAGTGTCTGAGGCCAGAACCAAACTCGGATCTTCCTGACCCTGGGGCTGGCGTTTTACTCACTGCGCCACCTAGCCACCCCAAGTTCTGGTCTTTTAACTAGAAATGCTTGAAAGTCCTCTATTTCATTGCATATCCATTTTTTTCCACTGAAGGATTATGTTCAGTTTTGTTGGGTAGGTAATCCTTGGTTGTAATTCTAAATTCTTTGCTTTCCAGTATATCATATTCCAAGATCTCTGGTTCTTTATTGTGGAAGCTGCCATATCCTGTGTAATCCTGAGCATAGTAACATGATATTTGAATTGCTTCTTTTTGGCTCCTTGCATTACTTTGTCCTTGATCTGTGAGCTCTGGAATTTGGCTATAATGTCTCTGGGAATTTTCATTTGGGGATCTCTTTCAGGCGGTCATCAGTGGATTCTTTCCATTTCTATTTTACCCTCTAATATATCAGGGCAATTTTTTGATTATTTCTTGAAATATATTGTCCAGGCTTTTTTTTTTTCATGGCTTTTAGGTAATCCAATAATTCTTATATTATCTCTCCTGGATCTATCTTCTAGGTCAGTTGTTTTTCCAATAAGAAATTACACATTTTTTTCTATTTTTAAAAACTTTTTTGATTTTATTTTATAGTATCTTGATTTCTCATAGAATCATTACCTTCCACTTGCTTAATTCTAATTTTTAAGGAATTATTTTCTTCAGTGAGCTTTTGTACTTCTTTTTCCATTTGGTAAAATTTTGTCTATCTTTTCTTATGTTATTGACTCTTTTTCATGGTTCTCTTGCATTACTCTCATTTCCTTTCCTATTTTTTCTTCTGCTTCTCTAATTTGCTTTTAAAAATCTTTTTAAAAACTCTCCCAGGAATTCTTTTTGGGTCTGAAATAAAATTACATTTTTCTTTTAGGCTTCACATGTAGCCATTTTGACAATATTGTCTTCTTCTAAGTTTATGCCTTGATCCTCACAGTCACCATAGTAACATTCTGTAGTCAAGTTTTTTTCTTTTTGTTTTTTGTTCATTTTTTCTGCCTTTTTGTGACTTGTTTTTATGTGAGAGTTGGGCTCTGGTCTTGCACTATCCCAAGCTTTTTGTGTTGGGGCTGGCTTTCACTGGGCTTCAAGGTTTAGCTGCTTGCCTTTGCTCAAGGGTAGGTTACCCTTCTAGTTTGTACTGGGGAGTGGGGTCTCCCTGTTGGCCTCCTCTGGTTGTGGGGTTTAGTTGCTGGCCTACCTCAGGGGTATGAACTTTCTGCTGGGTTGCTACTATAACAGAGTCTTTCTGGTGGCCAGCCCTGGGACAGTGCTTTACCACTTGTCAGTATTTGGGTTCAAGGACTTGCTAGTGGCTTGTTCTAGGGGTGGGGTCACTGGGGTGGAGCCTTGCTATGCTGCTGAGATTTGTCTAGGGGGCTGCTGATTTGCAGGAGGGTGGGACCTCATTGGTGGATTGCCCCAGCCTTGGAATTTTCCTGAAGGCCCCTTGCTGTGTGTATGGCTGCTGCTGCTGCTTTTCTACCTCACTCCCCTCCCACTTCAGTGAGACATGTTTGTGCTGAATTGGTAAGCTGCTTCATGGCTCCTAGATGAATTCTGAGGCTGTTTTCTAGTTGTTTGGAGGGGAATTTGGAAGGGCTTGAGAGCGTTCCTTCCTCATTCCTCCATCCTTGCACTAAAAATCTCACCTGTTTCTTTTAAAGGACAAACCCAAGGGCCAACTGAGGGGTGTGAATGATCATTCATAAGATGCTGGTTCTCTGGTCCTCTCTGTTGGCTATAACTTTGAAAGGGGTGACCTTGAGTCGATGTTGGAACAAAAGCTGTGGTCAATAAAGATTCAGGATAAGGAGAATTTACTTTTGGAGAGATGATTTATATCTTATTCAGGAGACAAGAGTGGGGAGAGGAGCTTACATATTTCATATATATATATATATTTCTTAAATTATAATATAGTAGTCATAATTAGAGGCAGCCCAGTGTCACAGCAGAAAAAGCACTGGACTTGAAATTAAGAAGAACTGAGGCTAATTTGTCTCTGACACTTACTAGCTCTGTGATCCTGGCTAAGTCGTTTAACCTCTTTGAACCTCAGTTTCCTTATCTATAAAATGAGGATAATAATAGCACTTATCTATCTCACAGGGTTGTGAGAATTAAATAGCACATGTCTTTACAAACTTTAAAGCTAAACAAATGCTAATTATTACTAACAACAAAAAATAAAGAAAATGGGAGAGAGACAAAGAGGCAAACACAAGAGAGAGAGACAGAGAGAAGGGGGGCAGTAAAGCATTGTTTTAAAAATGCAGAGAAGAAAGCAGAAGGAGGACTACAAAGAACTACAAACACATCTCTGAAAGTTTCATGTGAAATTTATTACATATTTAAAAAGAAAAACAAGTTGTGCATAACATAGATTAATAGATGCATGTAAAAACCTCTTTTTTTAGTCTATTATGTATACAGAAACACCCATTTTATTTGACATTTAAGTTCAAAATAAAAATAAATAATAAAGTAAAAGAAATTATAAATCTGTGATACATATAAGCACATTTAACTTCTGGCTCTGCCACTTACTTGTATAGCCATGAATAAGTTACAAGTTAAATGACTATATTCTGTTAATTAACACAGGCTAAGATAGTGTTAGCCTTTATAGCAGCTGTATCACATTGTTGGTTCATGTTGAGCATGTGATTACCTAAAACACACATCTTCTCTTTTTCATCCAAAGTACTGTCTTCAGTATCTCTTTTGTGTATAACCAATTTTTGTAGCCAAAGGCCAGGACTTTCCATGTATCAAAAGTGCAGATCTAGTAAAGCGTGCCTTCTATGTCTTTGTTGGGTTCTTGATAAAATACAGATTAGCACAAGATCAAGGACAAAATCTGGGTGCACACAAGTAGATTCTGCCCTCCCCCGAGGGCGGACCCCTGCCCTTGCCCATGCTGATATTCATTCACTAATCAATATATTTTGGGTAAGATTGTTAAAGCAACCAGGTACCAATCCACATCACCATACTATCATCTCAGTCTACCTTTTTCTTTTCTTTTTTTTTTTTTTAAGCAATCAGGGTTAAGTAACTTGTTCAAGGTTACATGGCCAGTTATTTCTGGGTGTGGTGCTAAGTATCTGAGCCCAGATTTGATCCCCAGGTTATCCCGACACTGGAGCTGGTGCTCTTTACTTGCTGAGCCACTTGGCCGCCCCTCAGTCTACCTTTTTCAACTTCATCTATGATGGTATCATGAAACTCCAAAATGTTTTTTTTTTTTTTGTTTTTACTAAATCAAACTATACTATAAGAGATAGTATTACTTAATAAGAAGAGAACTGGATTTGGGGTCCAAGCTGGGTACAAGTTCCAACTCTGTTGTCTGCTAGCTGTGTGGCTAATCATTTCACCAGTCTGAGCCTCAGTTTCCTCATTTGTAAAATAGGATAACAATATTTATACTACTCATCTCTCAGGGTTGTTGTAGGGAAAACATTTTGTAAGCTGTATATGATATGGGCAGTGTATCAGCAATGCCATATTCACAATTCCTATGGAGATTACAGGTATGCTGATATAATTATCCATCACAAAATACATCATGCTTGCCATATGGGGGAATAAACTAGAAAATTTATTAAGATACCAAAAGACTGAGTCCCAAAACCAGAAAGTGAAAGCCATCAGAGTAGTTATGACATTGGCACAGGTAGATAAAGTAGAAAGCACCCACATTTTCAAGCCTTTAAAACAGAACAGGCTACCTCAGGCAAAGGTCCTCCTCTCCCCACTCACAGCAACCACCCAGCGTCCGGGAAGCGCGCTCCCAGCAGCT
This sequence comes from Petaurus breviceps papuanus, assembly GCF_028583685.1. NCBI lineage: Eukaryota > Metazoa > Chordata > Mammalia > Diprotodontia > Petauridae > Petaurus > Petaurus breviceps. Next base: position 209,043 of record NW_027187325.1, on the reverse strand, counting down.
CCGGCCCCTGGCAGTCCTCAGCAGGAGTCCTTAGCAGAAATTCTGGCTAACTCAAAAAGGGCTTTGCGCTGCCGCTGCCTCTGCTGCTGCTGCCGACGTAGCCACCACCGCCAGCCACCGCAGGAACTCTAGTTTGGCTTCTGCTTCCTCTTGCTCCGCCCCTTCCTGCTACATCAGCAAGTCCAATGGGGCATGGAAGATCTTTAAATCCCATAACCCTTACAGGCAGTCAGTCAGAAGCCAGCCAATAATCTTTTACTACATGCCAAGCACTGTGCTAAGTGCTGGGGGTACAAATAAAGGTGAAAGACAGTCCTTGCAGTCAAGAACTCAGAGTCTAATGGGAGAGACAATTTGAAAAAACTATGTGCAAATAAACAATATGTAGGACAGATTGGAGATAATCAACAGAGGGAAGGGGATTAAGTGTTAAATATTAAGGAGGATCAAGAAAGGCTTCTCATAGAAGGTGGGATTTTAGCTACAACCACGGAAGCCAGGAAAGCCAGTAAATGAAGAGGGGAAGAATTCCAGGCATTTCCAGGGAAGAGTCAGTGAAAATGCAGAGTTGGGAGATGTAGTATTTTGTTCAAGGAACAGTAAGAATGCCAATGTCACTAGATCACAAAGTGTGGGGGAGGGATTGGGGTGGTCAGAGAGTAAGATGTAAGAATCCAAGAAAGATAGAAGGAGGCCAGATTATGAGGGGATTTGAAAGCTAAACAGAAGAATTTTATATTTGATCCTGCGAGGTGATAGAGAGCCAGAGAGATGGTTTATATTGCACTTTAGGGAGATGAATCTGAGAGCTGAAGGGAGAATGAATTGGAGGGAGAAGAGACTTAAGGCAGGGACATCAACCAGCAGGTTACTGCAATGGTTCAGAAGTGGAGAGGGTCTGCTCCAGGATGGTGGCAGGGTCAGAGGAGAAAAAGAGACATATACAAGAGATGTTATAATTGAAAGGGCTTGGAAACATTGGATATGAGTGTGAAATAGAGTCAGGAGTTGAATGATGCCTTCTAGGTTGTGAGCCTGGGTAACTGGGAGGATGATGGTGCCCTCAGTAGTAATAGTGAAACTGGGAAAGTTTTGGGAAGAAAATTAGCTGTTTTGGATATGTGAGTTGGAGTTGTTTATGGGCCTTCCAGTTCAAGATGTCTAATAGATAATTGCAGAAGTGATTCTGGAGGTTAGCAGAGAGGTTAGGGCTGAATAAGTCAATATAAGAATCATTTGCATAGAGACCATAATTGAATCCATGGGAGCTGATGAGATCACTGAGTGAAATAGTAAAGAGGAAGAAGAGAAGAATGCCCAAGGATAGAGCCCTGGGGAACTCCTGTGGCTAGAGCCATGATCTGAATGAGGATCCAGTGAAGGATTGTGAGAAAGAGCAGTCTAATAGGTGTAGAGAGGGGCGTCCCAAAGCCTAGAGAAAAAAGTAGCCAGAGGAAAGTGACCAACCATGTCAAAGGAAACAAAAAGGCCAAGAAAGGGGAGGGTTAGAAGAGGCCACTAGATTTAACAATTAAGAGATCATTGGCACATTTGGAGACAAGTCTCGGTAGAATGATGTGACCACCTGTGGAGAACTTAAGAAGAGAAAGTAAAGCAGGCAGAGAGATGAATTGCAGACGGCCTTCTCAAGGTGTTTAACCACAAAAAAGAGGAGAGATATGGGATGAAAACTAGTGCGGATAAAGAATTCAAGGGGAGAGAGAGAGAGACAGAGAGAGAGACAGAGAGAGAGAGAGAGAGAGAGACAGAGAGACAGAGAGAGAGAGAGAGAGAGA
>NW_027187325.1:204556-206847 GCF_028583685.1 Petaurus breviceps papuanus | reverse complement strand
ACAACACAAAAATTTGAGGTTGTGGAAGAGAGAGAAGATAGGGAGAGGAAGAGAGGGAGAGGAAGAGAGGGGGGAGGGGGGGGAGGGGGGGGGGGGGGGGGGAGGGAAGGGGGAGGGAGGGAAGGGGGAGGGAGGGAGGGAGAGAGGGAGGGAGGGAGAGACAGAGAGAGAGGGAGAGAGAGAAATTGGGGTGGTGATAGAGAGGGCAATCTGCTAGAGAAGACAAGTTGGAACGAGGCCACTTGTGCATATAGAAAGGTGGAATGGAGATCACTTGTGCAAGAAAAGGGCCACTTCATTGTGTGAGGCAGAGGTGAAAGAGGAGATAGTGGCAGAAAGCCTCTGAGAGATGTGAGAGGAGCAGAATGGGAGGAGAGAGAGTTCATGATGAATGCTCTCAATTTTTTTCAGTGAAAAATATGAGGTAAGGTTCTCAGCTGAGAGTGTAAAGAGAGGAGGATCCATGGGAAGTTTGAAGAGTGACAAAAAGATTTGGAAAAGTCACTGAGGTAAGTGGGATAATGAGTTAATTGGGACAATATGAAAGAATTGCCTGGCCACCAGTTGAGATTATATGATGTCAATTTGTAGTGGATCCTGTAAGCATGGTTTGGTGATTTTTTCCCCCTAGCTTCTCTAGCTTTCAGCAGCACATGAGTTGGAGGTAAAGCAGTAGAGGGTGCATTTTTTTTTACCATGTTTATAGTGGCCTTCTGACTTAAATGCCAAGTAATCCTACAAAATGAGCTTCATATTCTGTTCTCCATAAATTTTGAAAGATTATAAGTTGTAGTGCCCCCATAACATTTGTAATTTCTTTAAGTTTCCCGGTATATAATTCCTCTGAGTATGGAGACTTAGGATCATTTGAAGCATCTAGGTATTCTATGATTGTCTTCCGTGGATCATCTCCATCAGACCCTCTAGGGGAGCAGAAAGTGGATGAGGTAGGGAGATAGTGTAAAGGCAAGAATAGTGTAATATAAAGCACATTGGATTTGGGTTCAGTAAAGACCTGGGTTCCAATTCTAGCTCTGACATTTTCTAGTTATATTTCACTGATCAAGTCACTTAATTTCTCTAAAGCTCAGTTTCTTTATTCATAAATAGGTATAATAATATTTGGGATACATGCTGCAAGGATGTTATTATTATGAGGTTGATGTTATTACTGTCAGAGTCCCCTGACTGACCTCTGACGGCAACAGTGCCAGAACCTCTGGCATCAGCATTCCTAAGCAAATAAGGAAGATGTCAGAAGCAATATTGGTAGCAATGCAGTCATTGCTATCCTTGTGGCACAGTTAATTACTGCCAAACCCTTTGATGAGTTCTGTGCTCAAGGTTTTAGGTAACTCACAGCATGACCTGACACAAAGGACTCACCAGGTACACACAGGAATTGTGGGAGAGAAATAGATGTAGTTTGAAGTTCTTGGGAATATTACCTGTAACTGTTGATTTGTCATACTCCACCCAACCCACCCCAAACACTGAAGCCTAGCTCTCCTGGCTTTTTTTTTTATGGTCACAGAATTATTTATACTCCATCTAGCTGGACGGTCTCTAATTTACTCACATGATAGTATTATGATTTCCTCTATCTTCTTATGTTCACACAAAATGCTTTCCAATATGCTTCCATTCTTGGGTTCATGAACTGCAAAATGGATGTGTCTCTGTTTCTATCTATTTATCTATTCACATACCTTCTTTTTTTTCTTTTTTGGAGGGGAGAAGGTAAGGCAGTTGAGGTTAAGTGACTTGCCCAAGGTCACTTGACTAGTAAGTGTAAAGTCTGAGGCTGCATTTGAACTCAGGTCCTCCTGAATTCAGGGCCGGTGCTCTATTCACTGTGCCACCTAGCTGCCCCCTATTCACATAGCTTCTTAACAAGCCTTCCTATTTCCTCTCTTCTGCAATTTAGCTGTTTCATCTGAATGAGATATAATCTTCAATCTGATCTTACCACCTTATTACCAGTTATATTATTTGAGGAAGTAGAAATGGAATTAAGGAAAAATATGAGGGGTGACTAGGTGGTGCAGTGAATAGAGCACTGTCCCTGGAATCAGGAGGACATGCGTTCAAATCTGGCCTCAGACACTTAACACTTACTAGCCATGTGACCTTGGTCAAGTCACTTAACCTCAATTGCCCTACCTTCCCCCCTCCAAAAAGCAAAAGAAAGAAAGAAAGAAAGGAAGGAAGGAAGGAAGGAAGGAAGGAAGAAAGAAAGAAAGAAAGGAAGGAAGGAAGGAAGGAAGGAAGGAAGGAAGGAAGGAAGGAAG
>NW_027187325.1:162070-204546 GCF_028583685.1 Petaurus breviceps papuanus | reverse complement strand
AAGGAAGGAAGGAAGGAAGGAAGGAAGGAAGGAAGGAAGGAAGGAAGGAAGGAAGAAAGAAAGAAAGAAAGAAAGAAAGAAAGAAAGAAAGAAAGAAAGAAAGAAAGAAAAAGAAAAAGATGAAAGAGCATCTAGAACAAGGTACACATGGAGGAAATCCGTTACAGGAGATGGCACAACTTTGAAAGCATTAAAGAATTATTTATAATATACCTGAATGTTGTGGGATGGTGGGGGGGAGGTGTTAATCGCTAAGTGGCACATTGGAGAGTGCTGGACTTGGACCTAGGAAGACCTAGGTTTCATCCTGCCTCAAACACTTACTAGCTGGGTGACCCTGGACCAGTCACTTAACCTGAGTTTTCACATCTGTAAAATGGGGATGATAACGGCACTTACCTCACAGGATTTTTATGAGACTTAAAACAGATATGTAAAGGGCTTTGCAAATCTTAAAGCATTGTAAAAATGCTAGCTATCATTTTATAATTTACCTAAATGGGGATGTGGGTTAAGGAGAAGCATAATTTTGGGGAAAGATTAAAAAAAGAATTTTTGAAATAATGGAAAATATTCCAACAATATTCCAATGGATTTATGACTTCATTGGTCTAAGAATTCCTTTCATGACATAGATCATAGCCCACACATGCCTGCCTATCCTATATGACTTGTCCATTTCCTCTCAAAAATGAATCAGAGGGGCTTCCTTGAGTTTTCCTGTCATTTCAGGGAAACCAGTTGGGGCATATAGGATGTCCACTGGCTATTCCTCATTCTCATTATGTAACCATATTTTTTCCTCTGCTCATATACTTCTCCAAGGATACTTCCAAGTAATTTCTGGTTTGTAACATGCTATAAACTGCTCATACTTCTCATAGGCCATACCATAGACATCATTACTACCCAAAAAAGACGTTTGAAAGGATTCCAGTAACAACCCTACTTCTTCATCTTCATAATATCTTTAGAAATGATCTGTGTACATACCATGAATATCTTTGGTGAAAAGATGAAAATGGAGCAAGTTTCACAGATGACATTCCCTTGGAGACCACATCTTTAGAGTCACACAATTAACTGTCAGGGATGGAAAATACAGCATCCTTCTGAGTTTATTGTTTGTTTAATTAGCAAAAAAATATTAACTCAGGCATGATGTAACCCCAAGAGTAGTCTCTCAAGCATATTTTAAAGTCATATAAGATTTCTTGATAAATTCCACAACAGAGATGTTGTTCAATGACTTCTGATTATTAATATCAAGTAAAACATAAAACAGGGAAATTTTTGCTTAGCAAAAGTGTTTGCTACTTTTACAGAAGAGGCTATGTTCAGGGTAAAATTGGAAAAGAGACTCTCTAGGCAGTGAGGTCCTCTCAGTGCTCCTGTTTATAGACGACATTGTGCTGATTGAATCAAGGCCTAGAATGTTAGAGGGTTTCCTCAGTGTGAACCACAGTTACTCAAATGAGACCACATTGGAAAGCCTAAGTATGTAAAAAATGTTTATTGTCTAGACTATTATAATGTGAAGTCTAGTCCGTTTAGTGTATTAGTACATGTATTTACGACAGACACTGTAAGTTAACAATGTCCTGGGTTAAGAACTAAACAGGAGGAAGAGAGTGGGTTGGGTAGCATTTGAAAGAGTATGGATTACTTTTAATGATTATAATTAGCTTATAAAAGCCCTCCTTTAAAAAGAAATCTTATTTCTCTTTAAAAACTATTGTTTTTAAATTTATCCTTCTTCCAATCCCCATACAGCAGGCATTGCATTATTTTTAGCAATGATATAAAAAGAAAGAAAAAAAGCAGTTTAGTAAAACTAACATCTATCTCATTTGACAATTTTATGCAACATTTTTACATCTATAGTATCCCACCTTTGCAAAGAAATGAGAGAATTCATTTCCTCAATTTTTCTCTGGGGTCAAGCCTAGCCATTATAACTACAGTAGTTAGGTCTGCGTTTTGGTTCTTTCCATTCACATTCTTGTTAATGTCATTTTTTTGACTCTACTTATTCTAATCTGCATCAACTCACATATCTTCCCATGCTTCTTTGAATTGTTCATAGTCACCTTTTTTATAGTACAATATTATTCCATTGTATTTATTTAGCTAGTCACCAATCGATGGACAATTTCTTTTCTTCTAGTATTTTGCTATCATAAAAAGAGCTGCTATCAATATTTTTTATACACAGAAGATCTCTTTGAGGTATAGTTCATTGCAAATTTGCAGTGATAGATAAATGTACTAATACATCCTCTAAACAGACTAGACTTCATGTTATAAAATAGACAATAATATGGGATCACTGGGTCTAAGGATATTTACCATTGAATAACATTTTGAACAGAGTTTCATATTGCTTTCCAGAATGATTGGACTAGTTCAAAGCTCAACCAGTGGTGTGTTTGTGTACCGATTTTCCTACATTCTCTTCACTGTTGTCATTTTCCTTTTTTGTGATCTTAGACAATCTAATGGGTGTGCAGTGGTATTTTCAGAATTGTTTTAATTTGCATTTTTCTAGTTATTAGTGATTTAGAGTGATTATTGATAACTTTGATTTTTTCCTCTAAAAACTATGTATTCACATCTTTTGACCTTTTATCAATTGGAGAAAGACTCTTATTCTTATAAATTTGGCTCAATTCCTTATATATTTTAGAAGAGATCTTTATCAGAGAAACTTGCTGCGAAGATTTTTCCAAGAGTTTCCTGCTTTTCTTCTAATTTCACCTGCATTGGTTTTGTTTGTGTAAAACTTTAAAAAAATTTTTTGGAGGGTTGAAGGTAGGGCAATTGAGGTTAAGTGATTTGCCCAAGGTCACACAGCTAGTAAGTGTTAAGTGTCTGAGGTCAGATTTAAACTCAGGTCCTCCTGACTCCAGGGTCAGAGCTGCCCCAAACTTACTTAATTTTATGTAATCAAAATTTTCTGTTTTACTTTCTGTGAACCTCTCTATCTCTTATATGGTCATGAACTCTTCTTATATCCATAGATCTAACAGATAATTTCTTCCATGCTGCACACATTTGCTTATGATATCACTCTTTACATTTAAATCATGTGCCCATTTGAGTTTATCTTGGTATATAGTGTGAGATGTTAATCTATGCCTAGTTTCTGCCAGTCTAAATTTCCAATATCCCCAATAGTTTTTTGTCAAAATAGTTTTTGTCAAATGAATTCTTGCCTTTTAATAGCTGGGCTCTTTGGGTTTATCAAACACTAAGTTACTGTCCTCATTTGCTTCTGTATACTGTGTACCTGTTCCACTGATCAACCACTCTATTTCTCGCCTAGTACCCAACTGTTTTGACTACCATGGCAGCTGAAGAATGTAAAAAGACCTAGAGGAAAGCTTCTAACATATTGGACATAGCCTCTGTAGAGGATCTATGGAGAATATGGACAGAAATCACACCAGTTGGGGCGGCTAGGTGGCGCAGTGAATAGAGCACTGGCCCTGGAGTCAGGAGGACCTGAGTTCCAATCCGGCCTCAGACACTTAATACAAAACTAGCCATGTGACCTTGGGCAAGTCACTTAATCCCAATTGAAACTCCAAAAAGCAAAAACAAAAAACCAAAGAAATCACACCAGATGAGAAGGAATGAATGACTTACATTCCACACTGATGAAGTGAGTGTCCCCATTAATGACACTGTGCTTCACTGAAGTAAAACCTCCACTTGTCAAAATCTAGTCAAGAATCCAATCCCATTAAGGCCCAGTAAATGCAAAACTGATACTGTATTTGCCTCCTTACATTCAGATTCCAAAGTCATTTTGTTTACATGTGTTTCTTGATAGTTAAACAAGAGACACCTTTCTCATTCTTCCAGAAGAGGCCTAGGCATTTTGGATGTCAGCAAACAATAGAGTAAAATTGCTTCCTGTTGCTGGGTGGAGGAAAGTATGAGTTGGAGAGTAGCTTTATAGTTCAAAACCAGTTGGACACCATAGTAGACTGGTCCATGGATAGCTAGAGAAGCTCAGTGGGGATTCTTCATGAGTGGTCTATGTGAAGGGTCCATGGACAGATGTTAGGGATCCCATCAACCTGGATGGAGAAAAAATTACATCTTTATTTTCATTAATGTCTAATAGGAATGAGCATTTCCTTCAGTGATTTAAAAACAAGTCTGAAAAGTACATAGACGTCGCCAATCTGCCAAAGGGGTCTATAGTACAAAAAAAGATGAAGAATCCCTCTTCTAGACCAAAGGTAGGAAAGAAGAGAAGACTGAATTTTCAGAGTCAGAATAGAAGGATCGTAGGATCATACGTTTTTTGAGTAAGAAGGGACCTTGGAATACTCTATCTAATCTCCTCATTTTCCAGATGAGTAAATTGATGCCTAGAGAGGAAAAGGGGCTTGTCTAAAGTTGCACAAATAGGGGAATAGCAGAGGTGGGAGAATTGATAATTCAGCTCCTCTGACTCAGATCCAGTGGTTTGCTTCCCTCCCCGCCCCCCCACATTGGCCTGAGCTTGGATGCTGATTTAGGTTGTTGAATAGAAGTATCGAAAGCCCAGGGCCATCTTAGTTTGATAAAGCTAGAGATTCACAGAAAGCAAAACAGAAAATTTTGAGTAAAGTTTCTATTCTATCTAGCTCAAATGGAGTTTATGGCCTTCTGAGGTGGTCACCATCTTCGGTAAGTTAGTTCTTGTTGTTTTTAAGATGACTACTGTCGGTGACAGCAACCCAAAGGAGAGACAAAGGAGAGAGCTATGTTCCTTCCTTCTTGTCAGAATGAGCAATGGGCAGTAGTTAATCTATGGGGGCAGTGTTGGAAGATAGGACCAGGAGAGCCAGCGTAGCCACTTGCCACACCTCACAGATCCTGACAAATTGGGTGGTGGCAGGATACTTGTTGGGTCACCATAATCTTTCCCAATAGAGATCATGGAACAAACCCAGCATCTGTGAATTATTTTGCTTCCTTTCTCTTCAGGAAGTAGAATTTATAACCTTCTCACACAAATTCCGCCTGTCTGTTGATTTGTTCCTTTGGTAAATGTCAGAAATGTGGTGCTATATGGATGGAGAAGGCAATAGACACCAGCCTTTGGGAACAAGGGGGTGAGCAGTCACGGTGCTTAATGAGTGTAGTAATAGAGCCTGTTCAGTGTTCTACAGGGGCTGCAGAGGAGGAGGAGCTGCCTGGATGACTAAGAAGCCAGAGGAACAGGTCAAATTCAGTATGCCCAAGTAAAAGAGAAATGTAGACCTAGCTTTGTTGTTGGAAGAAGGCATTAAAAATTGTTTGTCCTTCATTTTCCTTTTTTATTTTAAAATGTCCTTTTTAACTTGATGTGGTTTCAAATATTACAATGCTTAAAATACTGAAAATCGTGATAAAAAATACTTTTACCCAGAATAGTAAAATACAACATTTTTTATCAGAATTGTAATAGTGGGTAGGGTAGGTAGAGCATACATACTGAAAACTTCATTTTTTCACAGGATAATTCAATTTTGTGCTCTAAGTCAGATTTATTCTTGACTCGAAGGACTCCATTAGTAAATGTATGTCCTTCATTTTTTAAGAGGACCAGTAACATCACAGGTGATGTCTTAACATGTGCATAGATTGGATTTAAGTGAGTCAAAGTTGCAGTGTCACCAGCCTCTCTCTCCTCCAGTCACTGAAGTCCATGGGCAAGACAAAATTCAAGGGGTCTGGCAATGGCTTGGGATGCAGTGGATGCCCTTGGCATGCCTTTGCCAAGCTTGAAGCGCTCCCCAGGACCCCCTTCAGTCTCCTTCATGGCTGTTGGAACAAATTGTTTTCACCCACCCATTCTCTGGGCAGTCTTCCCATGCTTGGAGTAGACATTCCTCTAACTCATGGAAGGCTTTGAAGTCTGTCAGTTACTTTCAACCTGGTTAACCCATCTGCAGAGACAGTTTACCAGCATGTGGCCTCTATGCATGCTACAACTTCTTGGAGCCACAGGGGAGAGCTGGTGAATCAGGTGGACACCAGAGATGAATGAGCAGCCCTGAAAAGGGCTTGGCAAGCCTTCGAACTAGAGGAATTAGTTCTCCTGAACATCCCATATGCCCCAATAATAACATGACATGGTATGACATGACATGATACAACATGATGTGACACAACATGACATGATGTGACATGACCCAACATGAAACGATATGACACGTCACAACATGACATGACATGACACGACACATGACATGGCACAACATGACCTGACATGACACAACACGACGTGACATGACACAGCACAATATGATACTATATGATGTATGATTGATACAATATGATGTGATATAATATAATATAGCACAACACAACATAACATAACATAATTACTAATAACTAGGAAGGCATGATTTGAGGGTTAATTATATATCAGAAGCTCTCTCATTTTCATGAACTAACAGATCATAACCCTGTGCTACAAATACTGTTCTTAGAATATATTCTCAGGTCAGTTAGTCAGTTTAATTAGTCAACAAACATTTATTTAGGCCTCACTCTGTGCTAGACGCTTGTGGTAGTGCTAAGGACACAAAGAAAGGTAAAAATGCTGCCCTTGCCCTCAAGATATCACATAGCAATAGGCCTGACAGCATAGATGGCTGTGATGTACAGATAGATATATGCAGAGTAGGGGAAAGGTAATCAGAGGGAAGACACTGCTGGCAGAGGGAAGGCACTAGTAATGGAGGAGGGGGCCTGGTGCAAAGGACAGACGGGCCTCTTGCAGAAGGGGAGAGTTGAGGTGAGTCTTGACAGGAGCTACAGAAACTAAGAGGCAGAGGTGAGGATGAGGACATTCCAGGCCTGGTGCACATGCCAAGGGAATAAAGTTGGGAAATGGAGTGGTGCAGCTGAACTATGGAATGTACTAAGGGAAATAAAGTAGAAGAGAACTGGGAGGACAGGAAGAGCCCGGGTTGTAATGAGCTTTAAATGCCGGGGAATTTATATGTGATCTTATGTAGCTCTAGGGGTTTATTGTGATGGGGCAAGATATGGGGACAGGACCGTGATGCAGCTAGTACTGGAGGGGGGCTAAGACTAGAGAGGAGTCAAGGAGACCAATATGAGGTTATTGTAATAGTCCAAGTGAGAGCTGATGTGTGCCTGTCCTAGGGTGGGGGCTGTGTGAGTGGAGAGGAGTGTACATACGTTGTAAGAGATGCAAAGGAGGAAATAATAAGATTTGACAAGTGAACAGAGCACTGGCTCTGGAGTCAGGGGGACCTGAGTTCAAATCCGGTCTCAGATACTTAACACAAAAACCAGCCATGTGACCTTGGGCAAGTCACTTAACCCCAAATTGCCTTCTAAAAAGCAAAAAAAAAAAAAAAAAAGATTTGACAAGAGATTGGATGTGTGGGAAGAACTCAAGTGAGTAGCTGAGGTTGACCCTGTGGTTGTGAACCTGATAATGGTGATAGGAAAATTGGGAAAAGGAAAGGGATTGCAGGGAAAACAACAAGTTCTGTTTCGGACACACTGAATTTCAATGCCCATTGGACATTTGAAATGTTTAAACATCTCAATTTGAGATGTTTAAAAGGCAGTTGGTGATGCAAGACAGGACTTAGGATAAAGATTAGGGCTGAATAAACATCTGGGAGACATCTACACAGAGATGATGGTGGAACTCACAGGAGCTGACGAGATCACTACAATGATAGAGTATAGATGGAGAAGAGGGCCAAGTACAGAGCCTCAGGGGACACCTTGGCTGATGGTGATGATGTAAATAAAGATCTAGCAAAGACTGAGAAGGAGCAGGACAGGCAGGGAGAGAACCAGGACAGAACTTCAGAGGGGAAGGAGTGTCCAGCAGAACTTATCCAATAAGTTATACAGGAGCCAGACTGCTCATTATCACAGACAGAACCATTGCCCACAATTCCCTGGACATAATACTGAGCCATAAAATCTTAAGAACAACCCCAAACTCTCATAACCTACGAATTAACCGGAATGGAAAGTATGGCTACCTCACTGAGGAGATCACAATCATGTAGGAACAGAATGAATTACATATCATCCCTGTTGCCCCGGCTACTACCAGCATTGTATCAGAGGTGCTGTCAGGGAGTTTGCAGTTGCCATCCTAATAATTTTTATTCTGTACAATGAGCTGGAGAAAGAAATGGCAAACCACTCCAGTGTTTTTGCCAGGAAATGGGTTCCCAAAGAGTTGGACACAACTGAAAAACAATACCAACAATAACAATTTTGTTCAATTGTTAAAAATTGTTATTTTTATTCACCTGTGCAACGGGGCTGGAGAAGACTTAATATAAGGGTGGCTAGGTGGCGCAATGAATACAGCACCGGCCCTGGGGTCAGGAGAACCTGAATTCAAATCCAGCCTCAGACACTTAACACAAAAACTAGTCATGTGACTTTGGGTAAGTCACTTAACCCCAATTGCCCTCCCCCCAAAAAAAGCAAAAAAAAAAAAAAAGAAGACTAAATATGAGGTAATAGCAGCAGGTTAGTGACTTGTTCCACCATGCTTTCTATCTAAACCTAATCAATCGATAATCAATCAATAAACATTTAATAGTCATCTGTTATGTGCCAGGCACTGTGCTAAGTGTTAAGCCCTTAGAAAAAGATGAGAAGAATGTTAGAACAGCTCTTATTGTTACAGTGCATTCAGCCTTACAAAGCATCAAATGAGATATTTGTAAAATGTTTAGCACATAGTAGGCCCTATATAATTGCACTTCCGATCCCCCACGCCTATAAGAAATTGAGGCTGTTGGAGGTTAAGTGACTTTCCGGGAGGACTAGTAAGTGTCAGAGGCTGGATCTGAATTCCTGATTCTTGGCCCAGAGCTCTCTCTGTTGTGTCACCTAGCTGCCTCCACAGGAAAGGACATTTCTACTGCACTTCAAGGTTTGTTTACTAAGTGCATTTCTCCTAGCAACCTTCTGAGGCGCGCAGTACAAGTATGCCCTTTTTATATCCTGCAAAAGTTTGCTAAAGTTAATTATTTCAACTAGTTTTTAGTTGGCTCTCCAGGATTCCAGTGTACCGTTATATCATCTGCAATAGTGATAGTTCTGTTTTCTCATTGACTATTCCAATTTTTTCCATTTCTTTTTTCTTCTCTCATTGCCATAGTTAACCTTTCTAGTACAATATTGAATAATAGTGGTGACAATGAAGTATGCCCTTTTTTTGAGATACAACTCCGGAGAATTAACTAATTAATTAATGCTCAGGAGAAATTAAGTGATTTGTCTAGGAGCATAGGGCTAATTAGTGGTAAAGTTAGAATTTGAACCAAAGTCTCTTCAGTTCAATTCAACAGATATTTTATAAAATGCCTAAATATGTGTAAGACACTACGCTATTCTGCTAGGTTCTAGAGAGATAGGTAGATAGACAAACAGACAGATACATAGATAGTCGGTATAATCTATGCCTAAGAAGGACCAATCCAATTTGCATGGATTCAGCAATGTCAGTGTCCTTTTGTTTATCTGTGGAGTGGAAAACCTTAGTTCAACAGTGATGAGCAAATATTTGAGGTTATGGATTAACTCAGGCAGCTGAGGCTATCATGGCGACAAGGAGAGGATACCTTCAGCCCTCCACTGCTCACATCTGTAAGTTCTCTCCAAATGATTTCTAGCCCTTTAACGTAGGATATGTGAAATGTGAAACATAGAAAGGAAAGTGTGAGAAAAAAAAAGACAGGGAAAGCAAGAGAGTCAGAGGATGAGAGAGTAGCATAGAAGAAAGCATGGCTTGAGAGGGAAGCTCAGTATTCTTGGGGCTGGGTCTGAAACCCATCTGGATCAAGGAAGCCATCTAGCTTTTGAAATGAAGGGGGCATGACTGGAAAATGAAATGAGTTTCATAGAATGAACTGGACTAAGTGGTTAGTTGACTGTCCTATAGTAATGCATGTTCAAAGGAAGCATGTCACTCGTTTTGCTTTGTCATGGATTCTATTAGGATTTAACTCTTTTCCCATGGAACATAGAAGGCCCAGAAGAAGCCCCAGGCACAAAGAAACTTGAGACCTAGGACTAGGAACCATGACTTCCTGGGCACAGCTATTCCTGTGTAGGTGAAGAGTTGGTGATGGGAAGAGGACAGGGTGGGAGGGAGTTGGGTGGGTCCCTCTCTAAAAGATACAGCTCTCTCTGTACAAATCTTACCATGTGGTCTTCCTTTACTTTCCCCCTTTCTCTTCCCTTAGTTTTAAGTCAGATAAAATCAGGTTAAAGTAAATGTCAAAAGCAGAATTGAAGGGGAAAAGAAATCAGAAAACGGAAAATGCTGCTATAGGGGTGTGCACAGGATTGTGTGCGTGTGTGTGTGTGTGTACACGCAATCCCACCTAACTCAACTTACCCCCGGAGTGACGACAGGTCTGAATATTGCACATATATGAATCTTAGGTCTTTTGCAAGATTTGGAAGCAAAAATTGAAAGATCTGCTTCAGTTGCTCCAGTGGTCTGTCTCTCTGAGTTACGGTCTAGTAGACTAGGGACCTTCAAAGAATTGGCTGAGGGCCATATCTTAGGATCAGTTCTGCCACCCAATTAGCTAATTCTGATGTTTTGTCCTCTCGGTCTATGACCTCAGTGCCTCAATGGCTTTTCTAGATGGGACAGTTGGGAATGGAAATGCATAGAGAGAGAAGGGAGCTTTTGTAACTCCTTCCTTTTGCCAGGTGTCAGTTCTTTCAAAATGTGGCGACTTGTGAGCTTTTTGGTGTTTGTGGCCTCCTGGTATTCACTCGGTGGACATGCCAACTCAGGTGAGGGGTGACAAGATTCCCATCCCACAAACAGATACAGGTGTAAACATAGTAACTCAAATCCCTGAAACAGTGACAGAGTATATAGTATGATGATGAGGCTGATGATGACAATGATGAATAATCCCTTGCCTTTGTACCATGCTTTATGCTTCCAAATCAATTCCCAGAGTAGAGTTGGAAAGGTCTTCAGCCTCTACCTGGACAAGAATCCCCTCTCCATTCCGGAGAGGTGAGCATCTAACTTGTGTCGAAGACCTCCAGTGGTGGGGAATCTACTGTCTCTTCTACTTCCTCTCTTTTCATACAAATGATTGTTGAGCACCTACTATGTGCTAGGCATTATGAGGGGCACAAAGATGTACAGGACACCTTATATAGCTGTTTGTTATCATTTTCCTGGACTATGACAGTAGTCTCTTATAATTTTTTTGGAGGGGGGAAAGCAAGGCAATTGGGGTGAAGTGACTTACCCGAGGTCACACAGCTAGTAAGTGTCAAGTGTCTGAGGTGAAATTTGAACTCAGGTCCTCCTGACTCCAAGGTCAGTGCTCTATTCATGGTACCACCTAGCTGCCCCAAGTAGCCTCTTATCTTGATAGGTCATTTTGCCTCCACTCTCCCTGTCCCAACTGGTCCATCAAGGTGCTGTCAGAATGGCCTTCTTTGTGCATAGACTTGATACGCATCTTTCAGTGGCTCCCAATTGCCTAGCAAATAAAATTCAAATCCTTTTGCTTGACATTAAAGACTCTCTTTAATATGGCACCACATGACTTTTAAAAAATAATTTAATATTTTTCCCAATTACATGTAAAAACAATTTTTTTAACATTGCAAATTTTGAGTTCCAAATAAATACTCTCCCATTGAGAAAGCAAGTAATTTGACATAGGTTATACATGTGTGGTTATGCAAAATGTATTTCCATACTATAGAACTTTTCCAGCCTTATCTTATCTTACTCTGTTCACTTAACACCCCAGTCAAATGGAATACTCTTTGTTGTTGAATTCTTAACTATCCTTTAAAACTCACCTCAAACTTCAGCCCCTCCACAAAGCCTTCTTTGATATAATAGTGGCCTTGCCCCTCAGACTTCACTATGTAGGCTGTTTTACAATTCTCTAATACGCTTATCAAGTGATACTTGTGTCACTATCTTAGCCCTCTTCTAGACCAGGGTTTCTTAAAATTTTTCTACTCTCGACCCCTTTTCACCTAAGAAATTTTTACATGATCCCAGGTATATAGGTATCAAATAGGTATACAAATCAAACATTTACTGATAATAAGTCATAAAGAAATTTATTTTAAAATAATTCATTGGTATACATATAATTTTACCATTTATTAAAGATGAAAGATAATTTGCATGCTAATGAGATCGATGTGCTTGTTTATTTTTACATAAAGAGACAGAATATTTGATAGTGCAGGACACAGAGCATCTTCAGACTTTTTCAGAGTTGATTGATATTTTGACTTTATAATCATTAATGCTGTGTTTAGAACCAAGGCTGCAGTGAAGCTGCTCAATTCAACTAATGTGGGCAAGCACTGCCAGAAACATCTTAGATTCATTACTTTTGATTTTGAATTAATTTCTGCTTGTTGTGCATTTAGAAACCTTTTACTGTCACCAAATTTTTCGCAACCCCCACTTCAGTTACCCATAGTTTAATATGTGCTGTTCTAGACTGTGTGCATTCTGAGGGCAGACACTGTGTCTTTTCTAAATGTTTTGGTTTCCCCTACACCTAACACACAGCTCTATACAGGAAAGATGCTAAATAAGTTTTAAGTGAATGTTGAATGTTGAAGCTATTATAGTCCCAGCCATGAATAGAGTTTGCCATCTAATAAGGAAAATCAAGTGTACATACTGGAAAATTTCGGAGAGAGTGAGGAGACTAGCCTGACATTTCCTCCCTCTGATATCTCCCTTGGGGACACAGGAAGGAAATAAAAAGGATACTGGCTGCCAAAAGGGTAGATGAGGGTCCATCATAGGAAGGAGAAGATGATTCCAAAAGGGAAGGTGGGAATAGGTGTGGGGGTGGGGACCAAAGGAACTTCTGTAGACTTCACCATTTTGCTGATGTCAGTTGTGTCACCACCCACCCTCATGCTGACAATCCTGCAGAGTGGTGGAAGCCCTGACTTCAGTGCCAGGATTCAAATGTTGGCTTACACAGCCTCTTCTCCTACTCACGCTCTCCCTACTGCACCCACCCCTCCTGCTTTCTTCAGTGTTCTCTAGCAGCAAGAAAGCCAACCAAGTCCTGAGGATTCAGAAGCGAGCTAATTCATTCCTGGAAGAGATTAAACCTGGCAACCTGGAGCGGGAATGCAATGAGGAGATGTGCGACCTGGAAGAAGTCCAGGAGATCTTTACAACTCGGGAAGAAACAGTAAGTCGGGATTGGCCGCATCTTCCAGCAGACAAACACTCACTACAAGAGGTCTGGGCCAAGGGAGGAATCAAGCTCAGAGTCAAATTAGATGACTAGTGGATGTCGTTCTGAACCCAATGTAGGTGCTTCCTCCTACACAAAATCCTGTCCTGATCACTCCAGTTGTTCATTCTCTCATTCCTTCTCCTTCTCTCCTCCTTCTCCCAGGCAACTGGGGAGGAGAGAGGGCGCAGTAGAGAAAATGTCCATCCTGGAGTCAAGAAGACCCGAGTTCAAATTCCTCCTTAGATATTTACTAGCTGTGTGACTCTGGGCAAGTCACCTTAGCTTTGTATGCCTCCATTTCCTCATTTGTAAAACAGGGATAATAATAGCACCTACCTCCCAGGGTTGTTGTGAGGACCAAATAATTGTGAAGTGCTTTGCACAGTTCCTGGCATATAGTAGGTGTTTAATAAATGTTAATTTGCTTCTCTTCTTCAAATTATCTTAGACTTATTTGTTTGTGCACATACTGAATGCCCAAGAGAATATAAAGTCCTTGAGGGCAGCAACTTTCCTTGTTGAATTTTTTTTTGCTTTGTTTTTGTATCTCCAGCACATAGAAAGCACTTAATGTTTATGGGGTTGACTTGGAATCTTGGAGATGCTCTTCTCCTTCTCTCTTCCTCTTCCTCTCCCTTTTTTTCTCCCTCCCCTTCTCTCTCTGTCTTTGTCTGCATCTCTGTTTCTCTCAAACTTCTGCAGGAGGGAGATCTTTATACCAAACTCCTCCATTCTCTCATGCTCACTACACCCAGCATGGAAGAAATGAATCCCTCTCCCCTCTACTGCTCCTGGTAGACAAGGAACTGGGTCATTTATCCTGGGGAGACTAGAAGAATGCTACTGGTGCATAATAATGACAACAGCACTCTAAATTTGTATTATTCTTTTCTTCCAAAGGGATCAAGTCCAATTTCAAATATAATTTTATTTTATCATAAAGGA
Organism: Petaurus breviceps papuanus; assembly: GCF_028583685.1. Classification (NCBI taxonomy): domain Eukaryota; kingdom Metazoa; phylum Chordata; class Mammalia; order Diprotodontia; family Petauridae; genus Petaurus; species Petaurus breviceps. The sequence continues at coordinate 190,330 of NW_027187325.1, read as the reverse complement.
GTTAGGACTTCTCACTTTAAAGAACTTTAGAAGACTGAGGCCCATTCAGATTCAAAGCAAGGGGCTCATCCAAGGTCATTCAATTAATGTCAGTCTCAGGTCCCCACCTATCTCCCATCCTTTACCAGCAGAGTACTTACACGTCTAGGGACTGCTTAGCTCAGCTCCTAGGCCAGGAGAAAGTTCCCAAACAAAGATTCTCCTTTCTGATTTCTGGAGAAAAGGGAGGAGGGAATGATGAGAAGGGAGAGTCTTAAGGACAATTTGACTGGTCAGAAAGGAAGAGAAATAAAGGAGTTGATTGGGATCTTACAAGAAGGATGAAGAGCATGGATGGTATCAGAAGCACTTCCCTGTGGGAAGGGATGGTAACAAGCATTTATTAAACACCTACTATGTGCCAGATCCTGTGCTTTACAAAGCACTTTACAAATATTATCTCATTTGATTCTAGTAACAATGTTGGCTGGTAAGTGCTATTATTATTCCCATTTTATAGGGGAGGCAATTGAGGCAAACTGAGGTGAAGTGACTTGCCCAAGGTTACAAAGCTAGTAAGTGTCTAAGGTTGGATTTGAACTCAGTTTTCCCTGACTGTAGACCTAGCATACTATCCACTGACCTAACTAGCTGCCTCTAACTTGTGGTAAGTTTATGGTGGTCCCTAGGACAAAGCCTAGACAGTAGGATCTAGAATTTAAGCAGAAGGTGACACAAGCCACAAATGTCTCCTTAACATTCATGGATGTTTTTTTTTTTTTTACATTTTACCAAATGGGAAAATTGAGGCCAAGGAGAACTTACTTGTCCTGTGGCACAGTATTGGCCACCCTGTGCTTAGTCTTATTGACACAGCAGCATTTTCCCCATTTCTGACTTAGTTTGGGCCTAGAGGCAGATGAGCAAAACATTGCTGTTCTGGGAAGGTTCCTGGACTGAAAAGCAGACAGGGTTACCTACATTTGCTGCATTTGTATCGATCCCCTCACCCTCCACTAAAACTTGTGTTTCTTCCCTTCACAGTTAGCTTACTGGTCCAAGTATGTGGGTGAGTATCAAATTTTCTATTGTGACTTTTGCTATTCCATTGAAGGCCAGCAGACAGTCTTTCACATTCATTTCTTCTAGGTTCTTCCCAGCTGTACCTGATTTTTTCTTTAATTTTAAAGAAAAATTAGGACAAACCACTACAAGGCTTATGCTACCTGGATATGAGAAGTAGATTTCATGGCTTTTGGAGACCTGTTACTATCCCCAGAATAGCTGACTCTATGACTGTATCTGGCCCATTAAACCAAAGTTACAGATGAACACAGAGTATTCTTGGCCCCAGAGCAGCCCAGCCCATTTTCCTATCCTTAAGGAAAACTACTCACTCCTTAGTCACATTCATACCATGTTTTAGATTTGCAAAAAGCCTTGACAACTGGACCTCTCTGGGGCATCTTTAAGAACTTGGGTATATACTCTCTCTCCAAACTGTGCCAAGCCTATCAGGATTAAACCCAACACTAGGAAACTGGCCAGACCTGGGAGGATAAAGAAAAGACTGGCTGTTTTGTGAACAATCGGCTCTACCTCGTTATTCTCCCAACTCCCATCCTCTAAATATCTTCCAGATGGAGACCAGTGTGATCCCCATCCCTGCCACAATGGGACCTGCATTGACGGTATTGGTAGCTTTCAGTGCATCTGCCAGAAAGGCTGGGAAGGACGCCTTTGTGGGCATGGTAACTCTCAGAAACTTATCTTTGAACTCTCCCCTTCTCCAGTGGCCCACTGTGGTAGGTCACTGTAGCATTTACTCAGTAGAACTGGGAACCCCCAACAGGAAAGGGATTAGGGCTCTTTGTAGCAGGAATGACTCCAGGCTTTTTTTTTTACCCTAAGTGCCTCTAAAATTAAGTTTCAATTTCTAACTAAATCCCTGCCTGCCTTCCTCAGACATTTCAGAGAAGGATGATTAGGATTTGTGGCAGTGGTAGTGTTTGAGTAGGAAGTCAGAAAACATGTCTGGGGTGAGGGGAGCACAGCATAGAGAAAGGCAATGGGGCTGGAGGCAGTGGGCTGAAACAAGGCCTGAGAGGGGGCAACAAGCTCGACTGGGGCACAGACTGTACGTTAGTGATGGAGGTTGATCAGAGTAGCTAAATAGAACGCAAGCTTCTTGAGGACAAGAACTTGGTAACCCAGTGATAACACAGTAGGTACTTTATAAATGTAGGAAAAGATCTTGGGGTTTAGAGCTGGAAGGTACCTTATAAGTCATCTCATGAAACCCTCTCATTTCACAGATAAAACTGAGGCCCAGAGAGGGGAGGTGAATTGTTTGAGGTCACACAGGTAGCAGATGATAAAAACGAGGATTCCAGCCCAGGTCTCTGGCTCTAAATTCAACCCTTTGTCCTCATGGTGCTTGTTGAATTGAGAAGTAGGCTCTTTCATCGGCTCACAGCCTTCCAGCAGGGATTCTTAACCTTTTCGGCCTATAGAATCCTTCTTAGGCTACTGTTTTAAAAGAATTGAAGAAAATACTGTATTTCGATTAAAGGTGAAGGAAAATAAAGATATAATAGACACCCCCCATTCAAGCTCACAGACCCCCTGAAATATGTTCATGGGGGGCTGTCAGTGGATCCCAGGCTAAAAACCTGTGCTTAGAGCTAGAAGGAAGCTCAGATGACACCTATTCCAACCCCCCTCTTTACAGATAAGGAAACTGAGGCCCAGGAAGGGTACAAAATTTGCCCCCAAATCACACAGATAGCAAGCATCTGAGGTAGGATTTGAACTCAGATCCTCTGGTTCTCAGACCAGTATTCATGCTGCTATATGGTGCTCATTGAATTCAACTGAGAATTAGATTCTTTCCTTGGCATAGGCTTTCCATGAGCTTCCCAGGAGGACCAGCATTGGAAGGACATTTTTCTAGTTGTGAGAAGTTGTATTTATCAATGTATGCCCCTCAGGGATAGTTCAGGATTGGAGATTAGGGGTAAAAAGCTGCTTTCTCTTTTCTTTTCTCCCCCCATAACCACTCCCATTTCTGAGTGTTGCGAAGCTCCAGACCCTGATTGAATACATTCCATCCTGCCCCAGAGGTGAGCCATACCAACTGCTCTATGAACAATGGTGGCTGTGTTCACTACTGCACTGAAGACTTCAAGAATCAGCAACGCTACTGCAGCTGTGCCCCTGGATATCAGGAGAGTGATGACCCCAAGGAGTGTAAACCTGTTGGTGAGTGGGGAGCCAGAAATGACCATGGGGAAACCAGAGGGAGAATACCGGGGGCCTTTTACTCAGACAAAAAAAGAGAAGACCGAGGCCCAGCTGGATCACGATAGATGAATCATGGCGAGAACTAGTTATAATTATTGGCTCCATCACTGTATAAATATGTCACTCCACTGAAGGCCAGACCAAGCAAATGAGAAGTCAGTGAAGTGTGTTTGCCGTTGGCCTTCTTCTTCTCTTCTCCTCTGTTCTGGCCCTCGTCTTCCTTCCTGTTCCTTTAGGAACTTATTCTCAACTGGTTGTCAAACAGTCCATGCTAAGGTGATAGCCCATAATGACCTAGGCAGGAATTCTTAACCTGGGGTTATCATCCCCCATAAATGGATTAAAGGGGGTCCATGAACTTGGATGGGAAACGTGCACTAACCACTAACTGAAATTTAACATTTTCTGCATTTACGAATGCAGGCAACAAACATTTTTCTGAGGAGACCAAAGGCTTCTCCAGAGCGCCAGAGGGGCAGAGAACCCCTGGATTAATGCGTTCACATCCCCTAGAAGCACCCTCACTCTTGTTAAAGGCCCTAGAAGCGAAAAGATGGGGGGGGGGAGTTCTAATAGTGGAATCTCAGGTATTAAAGATAGGTGGGGGGAGGGGAGGGAGACATTTTGGCAGGGAGTTGAGCAGAGTCTACTATGCAGGTGGACTCCTACTTTGCTTGTCCTTAAGGGCAAGCCTGAAGGTGCCCAAGTGCCTGGGTTCCCTGCTTCACAACAGGAGCTATGTTAATCTTACCTATAAGAGATTGGAGTTTGGAATTGTCAGCTCTCAATGATCATAAAGGTTCAAATGAAAAACCATTTGTAAAGTGTTAGCATGGTGCCTGACACATAGTAGGTGCATAATAAATGCTATTTGTTCCCTTCCTTCTCTCCCTTCTTTTGATAAAGGTGTCATGTCATTATGATCTTATGTCAATGAGGCCAAGGTTGTGGGTTTGATTCTGGTATGAGGCAGTTCATTCAGTCATTCAACAAATAGCTAGCTCCTTAGCCATTGGTTGACCCACCCCTTCTTCTCTTCCACCTACTACTCTACATCCCCATCCCCATCCCCACTCCTTAAAGAAAATTTCTCTCCTCCTTTCTTACTATCTCCTCTTTCTTTCTCTTTCCCTCCTTTCTTCTTCCACATTGTCACAATATAATCTTTCCCACCATCATCAAGATGTTCTGAGAAATGTACTCTGGGTATCTCTCTACCAATTCAAAGTTCCTTTGCTCCTTAACATGCATGGCCTAGGTCACTTTTTTCTGTATTATGGATCTAAGATCATAAATTTAGCTCTAGAAGGGACCTTCAAAGTCAACTAGTCCAACTACCTCAATTTCAGGTGAAGAATAATAACAATAAAGACAATAGCTGTTATTATATGTCTTCCCCTGTCTGCCTCACAGGGATATTTTGAGGGCCAAATGAGAAAATTGTGCAAAACAAAAAGTTTCTAAGCCTGTGAGTTATAATAACCATCGTTACCATGAGGACATCTGCTACTATAATTAGCCATACCCTCTTAGAGAGGGTATGGCTATACTCTCTATATAAGGGACCTAATGAAATCATGAATTAAGATCCATGCTTCTGGGGAGGACCACCTGTGAAATGTAAATGGTAAGATTAAGAATAGCAATATCGGGGCCAGCTAGGTGTCACAGTGAATAGAGCACCAGCCCAGAAGTCAGGAGGACCTGAGTTCAAATCCCGCCCCAGACACTTCACACTTAACTAGCTATGTGACCTTGAGCAAGTCACTTAACCCCAACTGCCTTGCCTTCTGCCCTCAAAAACAAACAAAAAGAATAATAGTATCACAAAATTATAGAATTTCAGACTTGGAAGGGCACTCAATGTTCCTCTAGTCTAACCCTTACCTGAAAAGTGGTCTTCCAGCCTCCTACTTGAAGACTTCCAAAGAAGGGGAGCGCACTACCTTCCAAGGTGCCACTTTTGAGTTATTCCAATTCTGAGAAAATTTTGCTGACGTCAAGCCTAAAAGTGCCTCTTTGTAGCTTCCACTGTTGTTTCTGGTTCTGCCCTCTGGGGCCAAACAGAATAATTCAATTCTTTCCTCAAATGCCTCCCTTTAAATAATTGGATACAGTTGCCATGTTCCCTGAATCTTCTTTTCTCCAGATTAGATGTACATAAGTCCTTCAATCAATTCTCATAGCACTTCTTTTGCTAGATACTCACTGTCCCTTTAATGATTCATTTTAGTTAGCAATAAAAACCAGCTGCCATTGGGTCCAGAAGAGGAAGAAAAGACCGGGCCACTCACCCTCTGTTTTTCCTCTCAGGGGGTCTGTCTTTACTCTGGACTCCTACATGTGCATGGTCCTGATAGAAACTAATCTCCAAAGATAGGAGTCATATTCTTTTGTTTTGTTTTCTGGTTCTTTATGATGGTCCTCTCAAAATCCCAGGGAAAACCACTTAAACTTGTTTGGCTTATGTTTAGGGTCTCCCCAAGGGGAGAGTAGAAGTGTCCTCAAGGTACATGTAAACTAGGTATAGGACAGCTATTTATTTCTTCTACACAAATATAATTTTATATTTTTATAAATACAATAATATAGTTTTAATAAATATAAACCCCACACATGCTCATTGGCTGAAACACTTAAATTATAGTGGTAACATCGATTAGGACAAGCATTAGAATACAAATCAGGAGCTGATAAATAGGCATTTTACATTTCACCTCAGTTCTGCACTGTACAACCAGCCCCCTCCAGGTCTTGTAAGCCTTTTAGGAGATGAGCTCATCTTCTTGATGTTAGTCATGTTCTCTGGTTCTGGAGCTGCTCTTGTGGCCAGTTAGCTCTCATTGAACTCTGAAATCACAAGGCTGACTCTAAGGCTGGAAGTGTCCATCTCAGGATGATTACTTAATCACTCATACTCATGAAAGAAAGAAAAAAGTATAGAGGCTCAGTTCTCCCGACACTATTTTAGTTGCCATATGTTTGCAGTTTGCCATTTCTGCTGGGGTAGAGGAAAAGGGTGACCTCTCCCATCTCTAACCCCCTATCTCTCACAGAGAGCCCAGGGAGAGCAATTTGCCACCCAGGAAAATGAAAGGAAGAGAGTGGGCTAGAAGCTGTCTCTCCTTTTTAAAAGACACAGCACTTCACCTCCCTGTAGAGGGAGGTCCAGAGGACTACCCAGATTTTTCTGCATCATACCAAGGCACCACATCCTTCCAGCATTGAACCATATATTTTCCTGGAAGTGCCCAGGGCACAAGTTCAGTGGACTCTAGGAAGAGAAACCCATGCTTTTTTTGTGGGGGAGGGGATAAATGCTGCCATTTATTTCCCATTACACTAAAATTTTCTGGGAATCCAATGTAAGCTCAGTGCCTACAATTTTCTGATTCTGCTCTCTTCCTTTTAAAAAAAAATCAGGACATTTACCTTCTCCATCACTCATTTGCCATGGCCTTTCAAACATCAGTGACAGAGCTCAGAACCTGTCAGTTCTTTTACCTGGACAGAGTGACTAGAATTCTTCAAGGACAATAATGTGTTCACTAGATATTTCTTGATTTGCCTTGGATATCAAATCCCTGTTAGTTATTGTCATCCTACTATTTCTAGGACAAAGGAAACAGGAATGGAATAGGAATTTTGAATGGCCCACCTTCTCTCTGCCCTCTTTTTTTGGTGTTTCATCTCAGAAGGAGCATCCCTTCGACTTAAGCACAATTGTCTTTAAGACACATTCCTGCTCTTCTTCAGCCTCTGTAGGGACTACTTCCCATGCTCAGCAGCTCTTCCTGCTTCTCCTCTTAGCTAAACCCTTCCACATTTCCCTTGAAAACTTGTTTCAAATCTTAACTCTTTCATGAAGCCTTCCCAGACCACTCTAGCCACCATTGTTCTTCTCTAGCATTTAACAATTCTTGCCACATTATCTAGGTACTTTATCCCAAGTATATAATCCAGGGACTTAATTGTTCTCTAATTTTCATATATATTATGTGTTGTGATTGTAAATTCGTTCAGGTCAAGGACCAAGACTAATCCAATATTCCCCACAGTACCTAACATAGAGCGGGGCATACAGTAGCTTTTATTTTTTATTAACTAAAGAGCTTACTGTTGGCTAACTGACTGATCTCTATAGAGAAATAGTCACAGTCATAAAATATTAGAATTGGAAAGGACTTTAGAGACCCCCAATCCAAATGAGGAAGTGGAGGGTGTATTTTACCCAAGGTCACACAACTACGGCAATATCACCAGTAAATCTGTGGGAAGAAGGTGACTATGACAGATGGAAGGATCTTAGCCTGGCCAAATGTCTCTATAAAGGACTTTTTGTGGCAGAGTAGTTCGACTATTTGATTTCTCACTGACATTGTCCCCTCATTTTTTAGGCAATTTTCCATGTGGGAAACCAAAAGTGAATTACCCGATGTCAGATTTTGAAGAAATGCAAATTCGAATTTTAGGGGGGAAGCCATCCAATAAAGGTGACAGCCCATGGCAGGTAAGAAGGAACACATCTCCATTCAGGATTATAACTACCATTCATTTGTTCATTTATTTAAAAATTTCTCAAGTTTTTACTACTACTACCACTACCACTACCACTACTACTACCACTACCACTACCACTACCACCTCCACTACCACTACCACTACCACTATCACTACCACTACCACTACTACTATCATTACCACTACCACTACCACTACCACTACCACTACTATTACTACTACTACAATCATAGCTAACATTTAACAGCACTTTAAAGTTTGCAAAGAACTTTACAAATATTATCTCAGTTTAAAAAATATTATCTAATTTTATCCTCACAACAATCCTGGGAGGTAAGTTCTACCATCCCCATTTTACAGACAAGGAAGCAGGTCCAGGGCTCTATCCACTTCACGACCTGGTATAATACTGCCTAATACCCTGTAGGGACAACATGAATAAAATAGTCTATACCCTTGTGGGTCTTACAGTGCTAAGGAATGAAATAAGCATACAAGTTGGATACATATAGAGATAAGAGTTATACAGAAAAATCGCTTCTGCCTGGTGACTTGATGCTCTTAGTTTAGAACATATTGAATTCATGGCGATATCCAGACAGAGATGTCTAGAAAGCATTTGGAAATTTGAGTCAAGTATGGAGAGAGGGGATTGATAAATCTCACCTCAACAGAAGTATTAATTAGCATCAATGATAGCCCCTAGAAATGGAGATGGAGCTATTGCAAGACATATTACTGTGAATAAGCATACTGAAGAAGATAAAGAAATAAGTGAAATTATCAAAATTATCAAAGATAAAGTTCTTTAAAAGATGAAGATGAAATTATGAAATTTGACATTTTGGGGATATATGTAGTGTATGTAAAACAATAGGTTCACTGAGAAACAGAAATAATTTTTCTAGAGGACAGAATGTACAAGTTCCAAAACTATTCCTCTAGAAGAATGTTTGGAAGTTTTGGAAACAAAAGTAATGGATCTGGTGGGGGGTGGGGTGGGTGTAACAAAACTCAGAGTGACAACTTAAGTGTTAAATTATTAATGCCCCCTAAAAAGAAAGAGTATAAGAATATGTTCCAGGAATGATTTTTTTTTAAGGAACAGACAACATAGAAACTCAGACAATGCTCAAAGGGGTCAACCACAAATTCAACCCACTTAAACACATCATCATCAAGCTCCAAGATTATAAGGACAAGTAGATTGTTTTGTAAGTATCCAAGGAGAAAAACATCATGTGTCAAAGATGAGGAATAACAGAACTAGAATATAAAAAGCTAAAAATTAAAGCAAACTGAATTTCACCCCCAAATCAGTTACTCAATGAAGCTGATCATATTCATCAAAGACAAAATAGCTTCACTTTTTCTCATCTGCCAATGACTGGGTAAACTATCCCTAGCATTCTTTCCGTCTCTGAATCCTATGAACTCTTTGTTTCAGGTGATACTGTTGGACTCCAAGGCAAAGTTAAAGTGTGGGGGTGTTCTTATTCATTCTTCCTGGGTGCTGACTGCAGCCCACTGTGTGGAACATCCAAAATACCTTATAGTAAGACTTGGTAAGGAAATCACACATGCCTCTCTACTTGTGGTGGTAAAGGCAGGTCTGGGGGACGGAAGAGATTGGGAAATACTCAATCATGTTCCATCAGAATATCTGATATTTAAGGGAGTATTCTAGGTTCTTTTTCACTTACTTCTAGGATTCTCCATGAATGCTTAGAAACATCTATGTCCCTGTGACACCCTGTGTCTCCAAAGTCAGACAACTACTGAAGAGATAATTAGTCATTTTTTCTGAGACTTTCCCTGGAAATCTGAACTATTTCTATTTTTGTTGAAATTGGGGGAAAGGAAGCAGCAGTGGTTTGAGTTTTTGTATAGATGCCCAGCTAACTGAAGAAGTAGTCCGTTCTTGAAAAGGATTCACTAGGATCCAGACCAAGGCTAGCAGTTCATCAAGGAAGGGTGACTGAATCTGAGTCACACTGAGTTTCCAGAGGCAAGAAGAAGGGCATGAAGCCATCTGAGTTGTGCTTTTGACTTTGCCCTAGCTAACTGTGTGGTCTCCAGATGCTACCTTGTCTAGTTACACAAGTGTCTTCTGGCAGTATCCTCCTCTATGAAATAGTAGTGTGACATAATGAAAAGAACATGGGACTTGAAGTGAGAATGAGGTGTCTGAATTTTGTAGCACTTACCATCCATGTAGCCAATTTGTATTGTCACACATTACCCTTGTGGGGTAAGAGAAAGGAAGCCAGACCAAAGACAAAAAATCTAGGTTCTAGTTCAGATTGCCATTTACTAGTTTTGTGACCTGAGGCACTTAAATTTTTCTAAGATCTAGGTTTCCCATGTAAAATGGTAATCGTAATAATACCTGCCCATATATGTATATAATCCCTTATGTTGAAATATTGAACGTTGAGGTGGCGGAATGCTCTGTCAGATGTTAGACTTCCATTTTGTAGCTAAAAATATCAATAGTCATTGCCTCCACTTTCTTACTTCTTGGTCACATTTTGACCCCCTGAAATCTGGATTTCATCCTCACCAACATGGTTGAAACTGCTCTCTCCAAGGGGATAAGTGATTTCTTTATTGCTAAATCCTCAGCCCTCATGCTCTGTGTACCTTTAGTTTCCTCTTCAATAAAATGGGGAAAAAATAGTCATTTTTCTACAATGACTTCTTCAAGGGCTATTGTAAGGATCAGAACAGGCTTTGTCAAGTGTGAAGAGCTAGACAAATGTGAGTTAGGATGGTGGCAATGGGAACAATCCCCCTACCAGGGACCCTGTGAAAGTGAACGGATCACACACTGTCATGGAGTCATAGGGTTAGAGCTGGAAGGAATTTTAGATATCATCTAGTCCACTCCTTTCATTTTATAGACAGGAAGCTAAGACCCAGAGAAGGAAGTGACTTGTCCAAGGTCATATAGGTAGCAGAACCCAGGTCTTTTTTTATTCAAAATCTGGGACCCTTTTCACTATACTGCCAGTGGCCCACAGGCTCATGGAATTAGAACCAGAAAGGACTTGAGAGGTCATTGAGTCCAACCATCTCATTTTTCAGATTGAGGGTCCAAGAGGTTGCACAAATAACTAAGTGTCAGAGCTGGGCAGAAGCCAGGTTCTCTGCTTCCCAGACCAGCATTTTTTGCCACCATTAGAGAACAAGGGGAAAAAAAAACACAGGAGGGCTCCATTATAAAAGGATTTAATAGTTCCTACATGGGAAAATTGTGAGTGAAATAATAAGAGGCAATGTGTTATTATGGAAGGGGTACTGACTGGACTGGATGCCAAGAGACATGGGTTCTAGCCCTGACTTTGCAACTACCTGTGCAAACACGGGGATTCAGTTTAATTTCTTTAGACCTCAGCTTCCTCATCTAGAAAATCAAGGAAATGGATTTGAGCTCTAAGGTTTTCAATCTTTGATTCAGTGTCCTTCCATGAAATATAATGATTCCCCACTGTCCAAATCTACTATAATCCAGATAATCTATAAGGAGAATGCTAGTCTGGGTTACTGTTATTGCTTTCCTGAGATAAGCAGCTCAAAAAAGACGATCTGATTTAGAGCTGTAACCACGGATTGTAAAAGGTGATCTAGAACAGGTGTCGAGGGGCTCAGGGATTTATCCAGTGTCTCCCAGGTAATAACTGGCAGGCCAGAGATTGGAACCCAGGTCTCCCGGCTCTAAATTCACTGTTCTTTCCATTACAGCACAGAGGAGGCATGGAAAGTGAGGGTTTGTGGGAGTGATTCATTCCTCCCATCCTTTGAATTCCTTGAACTAAAGTTTGCCCTGCAGGAAAAGGAGGGGGAGATGAAGTAATGGCATCAAGCACATTTCACCTCTAGGATGCCAAATGTGTCAGCCAAACACTTACTGAACCCTCATTATTCATGGCACACTCTTTTGGGCCCTCTGGGTAATAGAAAGGTAATCAGATTAGAATTGGCCTTGAGGAGACCAGTGCTGTAAATTTGGGAGATTAGGAATACCTTCATGCAGAAAGTACCAGTACAAGGCGGTGTAGAAGTACATGCCAAATAAACCCTCCAGACAAAACCCGCTATAGAAGTTCATGGCCATTCACAGTTTGTTCTTTTGAACCTCACTCTTGGTATTGTTCCTTCCAGAGGCCTAGTGGGCCTCTTATGCCTGCCCTCCATGGAGAGTGAATGGCTGTGCTCCAAAATCATCTCCTTAGCTCACTCCCCATCAGGACTCCCATTTGCTCAGTGTGCTGATTTCAAAAATCTGCTAAACTAATTCACAATAAGATGTTAATTATTGATCTCTGGCTGTGTTAACCTCCTAGGAATATTTAGATTTTAAAAGAGGCTATACTTGGAAAGACAATGATTTAGTACAGTCCACGTTAGTTTGTTTCTCTATTTTGTGTTTTGGAATTTGCTGATTGACCCACAGGTCTAACTGACTTGGATATCACCAGGGTAAAGAGAGTTGGGGGAAATTTAAGCATATTTACATTTGAATGAATTACTCCACATAATAGAGGAAATATTGTTAGGACTGAAATTCTTCCAGAGAAGCCTTATTCTCATTATGTATGATAACAGGATTCTGCAGATTATAGTTTGGGAGATGCCTCCTTAACTCAAATAAATGGATCTACAATGATGAATTTTCAGGCATTGTGATGTTCTAGCAAGTGGTAAACATTTAGGTGATGGGGCTTTCCTGCTGCAGTTTACATCGGTCCATTGGGTTCCTCCTACTTGATTTTCCATCTGTTTGCCTTGGCTCAGGCTGTGCCTTATGCCTGGAATGCTCTTCCCCAGGTCTATCTCTTGGAAGCCCTAGATTCCTTCTAGGCTCAGCTCAGGTACTCCCTCCTACACGAAGCTCATTCTGATCTTCAATCCTCCCCTCACTTAACTGTTAGCATTCTTCTCCTACAACTATATTTTATATTTACTTATATTTATACTTTATTATATATGCATATCTACTTATACAAATACTTTGTATTTTCTTATGCGTGGTCATGTTCTTTCCTGCCCAATCCAATATAAGCTTCTGGAGGGCAGGGATGGTTTCTGTATCTGTCTTCCTACTCCCAGTGACTAGCATATATGATAGGTGCTTTGTTAATACTTGAATGAATTAATCGAACACCCACTCAACCTAAACATAAGGATGACCCTCTTTGTGTATGCTTATGGAGAGATTCATAAGAGCTAACGTTTATAAAGCACCTGAGGTTTCCAAAGCACTTTACAAACATTGTCTCATTTTTCCCCTTTATAATAACCCTGGAAGGTAGGTTCTTTTCTTACCATCTCCATTTTGCAGATGAGGAAACTGAGGCAGTAAGGACTGAGAAGTGATTTTCCAAGTTACAGAGTTAGGCAGTGTCTGAGCCTCGATTTGAACGCAGGTTTTCCTGACTTTAGGTCCAGCACCCTATCTTACTACTCTACCTAGATGTTTGTAAGATTGAGAGGTGGGAGGAGCCCAAGAGATCATTCCGAAGTGTCCGACTCAATACTTGTGTGCAGCATGCAATCCACGAAACTCCCTAGTGCAGTAACCAGACTAAACTATAACTGTGAAATGTTTAACAAAATGAATACAACACAGCATAGATAATGTCAGTTTGTGGTTTTCTAAGGCAATATGAGGCCACTGGAATCTGCTTCTGTTTGAGTTTGACACCTTCTAGGCCAAGCTTCTTTTTTTTCCCAGAAGAGAAAACTGAGATCCATAGAGCATAACTGAATCGCCCAAGGTTGTCCAACTAGTGAATAGCAGAATCTGAATGTAAACCCTGACCTTCAGACTATAAATCCAGCACTTTCCCCACTACTCCAAACTACAGCCAAAATATGGAACAGAGACCCTAATCCCGGACCCCCTCTTGTATGAGTGCATGCTTCTTTATTTCTCTTTGTGGGAATAGTCATTTCCCCAGCTTTCAGAAGAAAGCCTGGAGAAAGGATGCAGGTGGAAGAACAGTTCCTGAATCCCTTTTTACTTTTTTTTCCCTCCCTCTCTCTCTCTCTCTCTCACTTTCTCTCTGTCCCCTCACCCCCCCCCCCCACCCCGCCTTATGCCAGGTGAATACAACATCCGGCGGTCTGAGAATTCAGAGATGGATTTTAACATACAGAAAGCTATTGTGCACCCAAACTATACCAAAAGTACCTCAGATAATGACATTGCTCTGCTCTACCTGGACAGGCCTGTTATCTTCTCCAAATACATCCTACCCATCTGCCTTCCCAACTTGGGACTGGCCCATCGAGAGCTCATGAAGGTGGGGAGGGAAACGGTGGTAACAGGCTGGGGCCGTCAGTTTGAAGAGTCCAAGAACCGCACCTATGTCCTCAGGTTCATCAGAATCCCCCTGGCCTCTTATGATGAATGCTCTCAAGCCATGCAAAACAGCGTCTCAGAGAACATGCTCTGTGCAGGAATCCTTGGCGACAGCCGGGATGCTTGTGAAGGGGACAGTGGCGGGCCCATGGTCACTGAATTCCGGGGCACATGGTTCCTAGTGGGCCTGGTGAGCTGGGGAGAGGGCTGTGGGCGACCCAACAACTTTGGCATCTACACTAAAGTCAGCCGATATCTCCACTGGATACACGGCCACATCAAAGCAAAAGAACTATTGTCAAAGAGTAACTCAGCATCTTAAGTCTCCTGAAGGACTCAGTGGAGTTCAGAGCCCACAGTGAGAGATGGAGTCGACCACTGCATTAGACAGAGTGCAGAGCTTGCCCACACCCACCCTTCTGTGTGTCCTCGTTTTTCCCTCAGGCTGTGATAGCTATTAAGCACCTATTACGGATGGAACGGAGATGCCCTATAGCATAGAGGGCACGGACCTACCTCTTATCGAGCCCATTTCCATCTAGACATGGCAGACAGCATCTACCTACACATGCAACATCTCCAGACAGTGCCTTTTACTTTGCCACATCCTGCAGGGGGCCTTTTTTGGTCCTTCCCTTCATAGGAGCCTTCCATTTCAAGGTTTCCTTCCTGCTATTCTCTATGTATCTTATTGTCTCTATTATTTACATGCTGTCACCTCCCAAGGAGCCCTCCATTAGTATGTAAGCTCCTTGAGGGCAGAGACTGTTTTTGTGTTTTTGCCTTTATTTGTATCCCCAACACAGTGCCTGGAAGATAGTTGGATAATAATAAATATTATTCATTAATTAAGCTTCATGAATGCTTTATTGATGGAAAACAGAATGAGGTGGCGTGAGGAGCATTGGATTTGGTGTTTGGATGACCTAGATTTTCATGCTGAACTCTACAAATTTCTACCTATGTGAAAGTGGGAGAATGATTTCACTTCTCCAGACCTCAGTTTCCTCATCTGTAAAATGACTGGATCGAACAAGATTATTTCTGAGGTCCCTTTGAGTTCTAAATCTGATGGCTAGAATATATAAATAATTATAAATTGACAAAGTACATTATTTAGACTCTAGTTTAAGGGAATACCATATCATACATAACTCTGACATTAGAGTCAAGTAAATTAAGAGACAGTTATTATTTATTTTTTTAAAAGATTCCTATAGTTTGAGTCAAAAGACTTGGATTCAAATCTTGGCTCTATCAATCAACTACACAAGCATTTATTAAGAGCTAATTATGTACCAAACACTGTGCTAATAACTAGCAGTCCCTGCTTTTAAGAAGTTCACCTTTTAATGGGAGAGGCAACATGTACAAGATACATACAGAATAGACTAGAGGCAACCTCAGAGGGGAAGGCACTAGAAGCTGGGGGGATAGGAAAAAAAAAAACACCTCCTGCAGGAAAAATGATAGCTGTGTTGAGTCTTAAAGGATTTAATACCTGTATTTTTATTGTTGTTCAGTTGTTTCAGTCATATCCAACTCTTTGTAACCCTACTTGGGGTTTTCTCAGTGAAGCTACTGGAGTGGTTTGCCATTTCTTTCTCCAGCTCCTTTTTCAGTGGAAAAAAACAAAAACAGTCAAGTGACTTGTCCAGAGTCACACATCTAGGAAGTGTCTGAGATCAGATTTGAACTCAGGAAGGTGAGTGAGTCTTCCTGACTCTAGGCCCAGCACTCTATCTACCATGTCACCTGGGGCCCCATTAATAACTATATGGTCTTAGTCAAATCACTTCCTCTCTCTGAATTTCCTTATTGGCAAAATGAAAGCACTGGACTAATCCAAGATCCTTTGGATTTTTGAACTTTATATCCTCCTTCATTTGTATATCTTTAACTATTTGATAGAGAGCTTGGGTAAGAACAATGGAGGGATAGTAGAGGAAGGTGGAGTTCAATTCTTAAGAATCCTTGCTGGCTGAAGAGCTGGTTAGGAAGGAAGATAACTCACCTCAGAAATCACAGTGTAAATCAAAGGGAAGTGAGGAAAGGACTTATAAAAGTGTGATGATTGAAAACCAGTTTCCCAACTCCACAACTATTGTATTAAATCAAGAACACTTATGTGCTAGAGGAGCAGGTAATACCTGAACACTCAGTGCAGCCCAAAGGAAAGTCCTAGAGTAAGATACTCCTTTTGATTGCAATAGAGAGAGGTTGGAGAATTAGGGAGTTGGGGCATGGACCTCTGCAGATTAGTGAGCTGGTAGCAGGCGTGGTCTCCACCAAGCTCAGTGAAGGGATGGCATATAATAAGGGATGTATGAGTCTTAAGTATAAACATACAAGTATAAGTATAATAAGGATGTATAAGTAATAGGTAAAAGGGTGGGGAGGGACATATGCAAGTCACACTTTTAAATCTGCTTAATAGACATTTTCTTCACCACTATCTTTAGTCAAGACAATCAATAAAAACAAATCAAGTCTTGATTTGTAGCATTTGTGGATTTCTGAGGTGTAAATGTTCACAGTTAAAATTTGACAATTGGCTCTCCATATTCTGGTTGGGGTTACCTCCAGCACCCCCCTGGATGGACAGATACATATTGGGAGGGTAGATAGCAGTGTAAGACTGAAAAGAACCTGAGGAAGTCCTTTGGTCCAGCCCTCTGCCTCCAAGCCTGAACTGACTCAGATCTTTCCTCATATCTCTAGGTTTTTAAACCTCCTACTGTAGCTCCTTTCAGAATTTAATCAGCATTTAAGAAATCTTATTATTTGAACTCCTTTACTCTTACTTAAAGCTAGGGACAAAAGGAGAAGGTAGACCGAATAATATTAATTTCATCTCCTATGTTTTCTGGTACTAAGGACTTAGCCTGAGTAGGGATCTCATAAACCATGTAGTCCAGTTTCCTTATTTTATAGATGAGGATACTGAGGCTCAAAAGGGTTAAATGGCTTGTCCAGAGGGTCATTAGCAACAGAGTCAGGTTTTGTACTCGGTTCTCTGACTCCAGAACCAGTGCTCTTTCTATCCCACGTTCAGCATTCAGAATAGAATGATACACATAGTAGATGTTCAGTATATGTCTATTGAATGAAGATGTAGACTAGGTCTCAGGGGACTAAGCAACATAAATATCTTTCTAAGTCTCATGAGTTCTAATGTTATTCCAGCTTCTACCCAACTGTGTGAGCCTGAATAAGTTATTTAATACTTTATCCTGGGCCTTAGTTTTTCCATCCTACAATGGGAATACCAAAACTCCACAATGTAGGGATAAGAAGTGAGAAGTACCATGAAACTCTGTGGGGACAAAGGAGGATATATTTACCCTGTTGGGTTTCTTGCAAATACAAGGGACTATTGAACCATCCAGGGACATAAACAACCTTTAGTTATTCTTGGGCTAAGGACATAATTTATGTGTTATCATAGAATCAGAGAATTTTAGAACAGAGAGGGACCTTAGAAATAACCTGTCAGGAAAATGAGGCCCAGATCCTATGATTCTCCTCTTTGTCCTTCCTTCCTGATGCCCATCTATAAAACTGGGAACTGGAAGCAACATCATATCATGGGAAGAGGAGGAGACTAGAAGTCAGGAGACCTGAGTTATAGTCCCAGGTCTCTTTCCTATGGAACTGTAGGTAAGTAACTTAACTTCTCTAAAACTCTATGTTCTCACCTATAAAAAGCTAAGGGGTTTGGAAATCACCCTCATCCTCAACCTTATCCTCATCATTGCTAGCACATTAAGGTTTGAAAAAGCACTTTCCATGTTATTTTACTTGATCCTTCCCATAAGTTTGTGAGGTAGGCACTCTTGTTGTCCTCAATTTACAAATTAGGAAATGGAGGCAGACAGAAGTGACTTGCCCAAGGTCACAGAGTTAGTAAATATCTAAGGCTGGATTTGAACTCAGGTCTTCCCAACCCATCACCAAAATTCTATGATGCCAAATAGGGAGCAAAATATAAACCAGTCAATATTGCCTCTCTTTCAGCTCAAATAAAAATATTAGAAGAGATTTAACATTTGGTGAAAATTAAGTTTTTTAAATGATTTTACTACAGTTATTGCATCTACAACAGAGAGCATGCATGAATAAGTGGTTGGCTATGCAACATGAAGAGGGGAAGCCAAAAGGTTCCCTACATACTCCAAAATATTTTCCTTATTATATTATCCTGCCACCACAGGGTGTGACCATCTCATAATTAATTACCCTTTTGGGTTAAGCATTATTCTCTCTAGGCTCCACTATTTAAAGTTTGACTGCCCCTGAGATGGATAACTTGTTAAATCATTAGCAATATAGTATGCCTTCATTTATCAGAGATTCTCTTGGTAAGGCACTCAACCTTCAAGGTCAGAGGAAATGGAATGTTGCAAAGGTCCAGAGCATGAGGACATGCCTGCAGAGAGCAGGCATGGGTGTAGAATGGCAGTGGACCTCACCTCAGGTATCTGGACAAAGTCTATCAGGAAGGGAGATAGGAGAAAAAAAGAGGAAGGTGTCGTTGTTTATCATTCATTCTGAAAAAGTAACAATGACATCAAGAGGGTGATGTCTTGACTTGCAAGGTAGTTGGATTTAAGTGGGCAGGGCCATGCAAATTCACTAGCCCTACTCTGCCCTCAAGAATCATTAGAGTCTAGTGATGAAACATAGGTCAGGATGATTGATGATGGCCCCGGATGCAGTAGGAGACCTTGGCCTTTTTAAACTAAGGTCTTTCCTGGGTCTCAAGCTGTCTGAGGCAACCCCCATTCAAGGGTTTAGGCTAGGTAAGAGCCAAGGCAAAAGATGGCCTCATTTGCCTTCACAAAAGAATCAATCAAGGAAGGGAAGACTCTCAGAGTTTCTGGCTAGAACAGAAACCATTGCTATTTGCACTTACCGGTACTCTGAGCCGTCAGAACCAAAAGAATGAACACGGGAGTCTTGGGCTGGGACCTTCTATTGGCCAGTCAGTTTGAGCCAGAGGGATTTGAATTTAAAGGCATTGTCAGGTAGCTCCATTTGAATCCCAATGGGCTTTATCAAATGCAATAGCAGAATAAATACTAGATTCCATTCCTGATTTTCCAAAAGTGCAGTTCAAAAAATCACAAATTAAAACTACATGAAACAAAATAGTTAATTGCCCCAGTTTTTTTAAATGTTAGGATAAATAAGTAGGGGAGAAAAAAAGTCTTGCTCCCAAACTCCAAGACACCTTGCAAAGTATAAGTGAATAAAATTGATATTCCTTTGGACAGAGCCCCCACATGTAAGAGAAAGAGGAGGAGGAGGAAATAGCAGCATTGTTCGGCTGGAACTGGCCTATTGGGTCCCCCAGCAGGGCAACTACTACTGCTAACAGATTGTTGTCAGGCCTTCATTCTCCAAGAGGACTGATGATATCAGAAGAGTGATGTCTTGACTTGTAAGTGAGCTGGATTTAGATGAGGCAGAGTTGTGCAAAGTTATCAGCCTCACTCTCTCCACAATCATTGGAGTCCTGTGGCAAGACACAGGTCAGGACGACTGGAGCTGGCCCAAGATGCAGTGAGAGACCTTGGTATTTTTTTCAAAGGGGAGGTATGAAGATGCCAGAGACACACTTCACTGGCATCACTAATTTTTTTTTTTTCTGTAGATTTGTTCTCAGCCAAAGATTTGCAAGAGTAAATTGTAGGGATACCATCTGTGGGAAAAAAAATAACTGTGCTAGGGAAAGAAAGCCTGTGTAGCGGTAGAGAACTGGCTTTGGAGTCAGGAAAACTTGGGTTCAAATCTTGTATCTGACACAAACTCACCATGTTTGTACCTGTACTGGGCATTACCCTTCAGTGCCTCAAGCAATTCTCTAAGCCTTTAAATCCCACCACAGTTGCAGATGGGACTAACAGAGGGACTTTCCTCACTGGGAGCCACCTAAATAATGAAATTGTTAGTCTGGGGTGGGGGTGGGGGTGGGGGTGGGGTCAAGGAAAGGACTACATAAAACGATTCACTTGTTCAACAAATACTTGTTGAGGCACCACAATAAGTAAGGCATTGTGCTAGGCACTAGAGAAGATAGAACACAGATCCTGCCATAGAACCATAGAATGTCAGAGTTGGAAGGGACCTTTGTAATTATCTAGTTCAGTTCCCTTATTTTATAGGTCAAGAAACTGAGACCCAGAAAGGTGAAGTGACTCCCACAGCTGGTAGGGGTATAATGTAAGGCCTTCTGATTCTTAATCCAGTACTTTGTCCTGCTATTCCGTGCTGCTTCTGGCAGAGTCATAACTACCAGTTCTGGCGTACAGGGCAAGAACGTGCCAAGGGAAAGAAGGGAACTTGCACAGACAAATTCAGTTAAGTGTGACCATGGTAGGGTGGGATGAGAAGTGGTACGATATGAAGAAACCTCAGGGAAATATCTAAGACTTCAAATATACAAGGCCTTAAAAAAGAAAGGAAGGAAAGAAGGAAGGAAGGAAGGGAAGGAGTGAGGAGGGAGGGAGGCAGGAAGGAAGGGAAGAAGGAGGGAAAGAAGGCAGGTATCTAGGAGAGAAGGAAGGTAACTAGGAAAGAAGGAAGGGAGGGATGAAGATAGGAGGAAGAGAAGAAAGAGAGGAGGGAAGGAAGGGAGGTACATGTAATTTTTTTAAAATTAATCTTTTATTTATTTATTTTGGTTTTCAACATTCATTTCCACAAGATTTTGAGTTCCAAATTTTCTCCCCATCTTTCCCCTAGTCCCACCCCAAGATAGCAAATCTAATGAATACCCCTTCCCCCAATCTGCTCTCTCTTTTATCCCCCATCCCCCCCTAACTTTCTAGTAGGGCAAGATGGATTTCTATACTCCAGTGCCTGTATATCTTATTTCCCAGTTGCATGTAAAAAACAAATTTTTTTAAACATTTGTTTTTAAAGCTTTGATTTCCAGATTCTTTCCCTTCTTCCCTCCCCACCCACCCCCACTGGGAAGATAAGCAATTCAATATAGGTTGTACATGTGTAATTACGCAAAATGTTTCCATAATAGAAATATTGTGAAAGACTAACTATATTTACCTCTATCCTATCCTGCCCCCACTTATTCTATTTTCTACTTTGACCCTGTCCCTTTTCAAAAGTGAGTGCTTCTACCCTCTTCCCCAATCTGCCCTCCCTTCTACCATCCCCCCTCTTATCCCTTTCCCCCACTATTTTCCTGTAGGGTAAGATACCCAACTGAGTGTGTATGTTATTCCCTCCTTAAGCCAAATTCAATGAGAGTAAGGTTGACCCGTTTGCTTTAGCCTTCCTGTTCTTCCTCTCCATTGTAACGGTTTCTTCTTGCCTCTTTTGTATGAGATAATTTACCCTATTCTATCTCCTTCTCTCGTTATATTCCTCTCTCACCTCTTAATTTTATTTTTTAGATATCGTCCTTTCCTATTCATCTGATCCTGTGCCCTCTGTCTATGTATACATGTACACATATATATATACACACTCACATATGTATTTATACACACATACACCCTCCTATATAAACATATATATGTATGTATAGATATATACATATATATTCCCTTCAACTGTCCTCATACTGAGAAAAGTGTCATGAGTTACAATTACCGTTTTTCCATGTAGGAATGTAAATAGCTCAACTTTAATAAGTTCCTTATGATTTCTTTTTCCTGTTTACCTTCTAATGATTCTCTTGCTTCTTGTATTTGAAAGTCAAATTTTCTGTTCAGCTTTGGTTTTTTTCATCAAGAATGTTTGAAGTCCTCAATTTCATTGAATGACCATATTTTCCCCTGAAGCATTGTACTCAGTTTTGCTGGTAGGTGATTTTTGGTTTTAGTCCTAGCTCCTTTGACCTCCAGAATATCATATTCTAAGCCCTTTGATCCCTTAATGTAGAAACTGCTAGATCTTGTGTTATCCTAATTGTGTTTCCACAATACTCAAATTGTTTCTTCCTGGTTGCTTGGAATATTTTCTCCTTGAGCTGGGAACTCTGGAATTTGACTATAATATTCCTAGAAGTTTTCTTTTTTGGATTTTTTTCAAGAGGTGATCAGTGAATTCTTTCAATTTCTATTTTGTCCTTTGGTTCTAGAATATCAGAGCAATATTCCTTGAAGCATGATTTCTAGGTTCTTTTTTTTTATCATGGCTTTCAGGTAGTCCAATAACTTTTAAATGATCTCTCCTGGATCTATTTTCCAGGTCAGTGGTTTTTCCAATGATATATTTAACATTGCCTTCTATTTTTTCATTTGTTTGGATCTATTTTATACTATCTTGATTTCTCATAAAGTCATTAGCTTCTATTTTCTCCAAACTAATTTTGAAGGAATTATTCTCTTCAGTGAGTTTTTGAAATTCCTTTTCTATTTGGCTAATTCAATTTTTAAAGGCATTCTTCTCATTGGCGTTTTGGGCCTCTTTTGCCATTTGAGTTAGTCTATTTTTAAGGTGTTATTTTCTTTAGTATTTTTTGAGTCTCCTTTAGCAGGCTGTTGACTCATTTTTCATGATTTACTTGCATCATTCTCATTTCTCTTCCCAATGTTTCCTCTACTTCTCTTGATTTTCAAAATCCTTCTTGAGCTCCTCCATGGCCTGTAACCAATTCACATTTTTCTTGGAAGCTTTTGATGCAGATGTTTTGATTGTGTTAATTTCTTCTGGTTCCATGTTTTGATCCTTTTTGTCCCCAAAAAAGGCTTCTATGGTCTGATTGCACTTCCTCTGCTTACTCACATTGCCAGCCAATTACTTGACTTTTGAGCTCTTTGCCACAGTAGAACTCTGCTTCCAGAATGGAGAGAGCTGTGTCCCAAATCTCTGGGGTTTTTGCAGCTGCTGGAGCTATGAGGAGGGTGCCCTCTCTACAGCCCCCACAGGCTCTGGCACACTGGCCACACACCCCAGGACCACCACCCAAGACTGTGGTCCAGATCCTAGCAGGTCAAAGTGAGAGTGATTACCCTCTGAATGGCCGCTTGGTCCCCCTGTGATCTGCAGGCCAGGAGCTCTGGAGGCAGCCACATGGCAGCAGCTGCAGTCCCCTCACCTCTGCCACCTCTGGCCCGGGGGCAGGGGCCAGACCACACTCTTCTGTCACCTGGTTCCAACAGAGTTCCCCACAGATCTTTCACTTTCTCTTTGGCATTTATGAATTGAGAAGTCTGGAAATCACCACAGCTGCTGGTGATTCACTCTCCTGAAGTCTGCTCTGGCCGGTCTGTGCCACTGGTCGGGGCCACCCCAGATTTGGGCCCATGTGTCTCACATGGGACTGCATGTGGCTCCCCAGCACAGTGTGATAGCCCCTTCCTGTCAGCCGGCCAGGCTGCCTTCAGCAGGAGATTTGTTTCTCTCTGTCACTTTGTGGGTTCTTTAGCTCTAAAATTTGTTTAGAGTCATATTTTACAGGTATTGGAGGTGGCTGGAGTGGGAACTCAGCCAAGTTCCTGCTTTAACTCTGCCATCTTGGCTCCCCCCCCCCCATATGTAATGTTAATGGGATATAAGATCTTCCCTGCCCATTAATAGGCCTCAGATGGAGCCCATTAAGGGAAGCTTGCTTAGGGGAGGCTTGCTTGTAGGAAGACTTTCAAACCTTTTGTTAATTTCTAATTAGGCACTGATTCGTGAGGGTTGTGATGCCCTTTGGCTCTGAAAAGGGTATATATACTCTGAGGTTAGCATTTTGCTTTGAGGCTCACTCATTAGAATAGTGTTCTTATGATTTGACTAGATGAGATTCTGGGTAGCCATTAAGGAGCCCCCAGTTTTGAAAAACTCAGATGTTGGTGCTTCTCTCTCTGGTAAGTATGTATGTATTGCCTTGGTCAGAAAATTGGATTTATCTGTTGATCTGTGCTAATTTCTCAGATAGTTAGAAATCCCGTTTGTTGGTCTTTATTTCTCTGCTTCTATTTTCTCTGTATTTTCTTTGTGTTTTCTCTGAAGTTCAGGGTGCTGACTTTTCCCCTGAACTAGTGAATGTAATTTAAAAAGATTGTTGGGGCAGCTAGGTGGCACAGTGAATAGAGCACTGACCCTGAAGCCAGGAGGACCTGAGTGCAAATTTGACCTCAGACACTTGACACATTAGCTGTGTGACCTCGGGCAAGTCACTTAATCTCAATTGCCTTGCCTTCCCCCCTCCAAAAAAAAAAAAAAGATTGTTGACCCCTTAAACAGCTATCTTTCCTAGTAAAGCAGATCTAAGAACCAGTGCTAGCAGCCATCCTGGGTATGTCAGTGTGGTTGCTACTACAGCAAGGGAGAGGGAAAGGAAGAATAAGGAAAGGAAGGATGGAAGAGAGAAAGGATGGAAGGAAGAACAAAAGGAGAGAGGGAAGGAGGAAAGGATAACTAAGGACAGACAAACCAGTTTCAGTCTTGGAGGCTTATCTGTCTATATATATATATATATGTGTGTGTGTGTGTGTGTGTGTGTGTGTGTGTGTATAGCTATCTACACACACACACACTGGCTTCTGCCTTCTAACCCAGAGTCTCTCTCTCTTTTTTTTTTTGGTAACATTTGAATATGGTTCATTTTTAGTTGCTGTTTTTGTGTCCCCATTTCAACAAGCCAAGTCAGTAAGCATTTATTAAGCACTTCCTATGTTTCAGGCAATGTGCTAAGTTCTGGGAATACAAAATACAAGCAGAAATAATGAAATTGACAGTTCCTGCCTTCAAGGAGCTTACCCTCTAATGGGAGAAGACAACACATAAAAAGAAGATGAAAAACGGAGTACGGAGGGCAAGATATCCAGGTGATATCCAGGGAATGGCAGAGAAAGTTTGGAGAATCAGGGGTGGAGCCTGGAGAGGAATGGAAACATGGCTAACCTGGGTATTTCCTTAAAACGGAAATTCCCTTGCAAGTACCAAGCTAATAAAGAATGAAAATAAAATAAATTTATTACACACAACAGAGACTAGAAATAGGACTCATACCTGAGCCACAGCTCAAGGTCCTTCCCTTCTCTAGGCATTCCAGGTTTAAAGCAACATCCTGGGGTCAATGACCCCTCAAGTTGGGAAAGAACTTAGAGGCTTCTAAAGATAAAAGCAATTCAACCCTTTGGGGGAATCACCTTCCACAGGAACTTCTATAGCTGTTTCAGCCTTAAAAACCATCCTGGGGTTGAGGCCTTCTAAATGGGGAAAGAACTTCAGAACTGCTATAGAGCCAAATTCCCTCCCCTAGGTCTTCACAGTTCATCTAACTTGTGATGGAAAGGTCTGGTTGCTTTATGTCTCTCTGCTCTTAAACTTGACCCAGAAACTTCTCATTGCTTTGGAGGTAGCAGCCTCCATACACAGCCTTCCACTTTCGCTTCCTCAGAAGAGTGTTACAATTCTTTTATCCAGGGCCAAAGTGCCTATGAATTAGTTAACACATCAATGAATCAATCAATTAGTCAACAGTAAAGCTACAACAATATAGCCCTTACTATTCTCAGGCACTGTGCTAGGTATCTGGGGACAGCCCCACTCAGGGGAAAATAAAAGGGCCCTTCAGAAACCAGGCAGTCTACAGAGATTACCCCCAATTTTTCTCATATGTACATAGTTGTTTTCAGACTGTCTACCTCAGTAGAAGGTCCCTCATTAGGCTTTCCCATTGAGGGCAAAGCTTATTTTCACCTTTCTTTGTATCACTCACACGTAGAACAACGCTATCACAGAGTAAGTGCTTAATAAATACTTGTCGACTGACAATCACCTCTTAGAGAGAAGATGTACTTTCTCTAAGGAAGGTCCTCAGCACTTAGGGTAACTGAATTACTTTTAACCTCTTTCCTGCCTGAAGGTGCACTGAAATCAGTGTGCTTCCTGTCTCTCAGATTTGTCAACTCCTGCTAGGAATTTAGGGCAATTGGGGTTAAGTAACATGTCCAAGGTTACATGGTTAGTTTTTTTTGTGTGGGTGTTTAAGTGTCTGAGGCCCGAACTGAACCTGGGTCCTCCCGACTCAGGGGCCAGCGCTCTTATTCACTGCGCCACCTAGCCGCCCCCAACCCTGCTGAGCATTTTTGAGACGAGTGAAAAACATCCTACCCTTTGCATTCTTCTTTTCAATTTTCCCCTCTGTCCACATATTTCTGAGAAAACTTCTGAGAATCACAAAATGATATTAGGACCAGGAAAAGGGGAGAAGACCGAGAGAGTCAGAGAGGGGTAGACCTGGACAGTCACGGGCAACTCAATGCCCATATTTCCCTTCCATAAATTGTCTAATTTGAATTTCCTAACATTTCCATCATGTCACATAACCTCCCTTCCAGAAAAGGGCTGGCCTCACATGAAGACTATATTCATCATTGGGAGAGTGGGATGCCAAAGAGGAGAATCAAGCTTGTCTTGAATTTTCTGGTTCATTTTGCCCCTAGTAAAGCCAGAGTAGAACTCTGGGGAAAATCTGTTTAAACAAAGCTTAGATCTGATTCATGTCTAGCATCTCCTCAAAAAGAATTAAAAGAGTCCCTTCTAGGGAGTATGCTCAGGGCACACGCCATGCTTCAGGCACCTTCTTACCTCTCACACATCTCTGGGACTCTGCTCAGCGCCCACCTCTGGAATTCACATGCTGTCTGGAGGTTTTCTCTGGATCCCTCCCAGCACCTTCACTTTCCTTTTAAAAGATAAGCACGGGCAAAAAGTGGGAGTAGTCTGCTCCCTGCCCCCGCCCGAACCCCCAACCTACCTGATTTCATTGGCACATTAAGTCAGGAAATTCCCAGCCTGGGAAATTAAGGAAAAGGCAGTCTTTCAAAAGTGATCTATGGAACTGTGGAAGTTGTTTTGGGGATCAATAGAAGGTTTTTCTCAATTACCCTCAGGTCTTAAGAGAACTATTTCATTTTGTCTGTGAAACCAAAGGGCTATGGTCTGTGAGCTTGCTGTGGAGGGTGGGAATCACGGTTGTAGCATGAGAATTTATCACCATATTCCCTACCATAATAAGATTTTAAGAAAAAAAAAAAGAGAAACACTTTTAAGAGTTTTCCCTCTCACCTCCTCACTTGCTCACTCCTGGTCCCTGGTGCTTCCCTGCCCCTCTCCTTATCTCCCAGAGAAAGGTCTTCTTTTTCCCATTCTCGATTCCTTTGTCAGTTCCTCCTCTAGAAAGCAGGGAGAGAGGAGGATTGGTATAGCATAAGAACCCTTTGTGTGTGCGCTAATGTGCAGGAGTACTTGAATGTGTGCAGGATGGGAGGAAGGGTAGCTGGCAGCACATACTCTCTAAGAAAGAGGTGTTTACAACATTTTTTCTTCCATGTTAAAATGATACTATATGTATCCTATGGTAGCTTTTACCGCCCTCCCCCCCCCCCCCCCCCCCAATGATCTAGCATCTAACAAAAAAGGTACTCATTGTACAAAACAGAAATCATGTATAGGCCAGCTATTTTCTCCAAAAGAAAGAAAATGCTGAAAGCTCAAAAGTCTAATTGCTTAGGAACAAATACCCAAAGTATAATACACTTAAAATAATACCACACTCATTATACTTTCCGAGGAGGTAAGAAAACCTTGGGGCACTGCCAATAGATTTTTCACCTTCACCTCAAACCTTCCTGTCTGAGCAACTCATGAGGCCATCCAAGGCATGGTGTAGCTTTCTTAGTCCCTTCAGCACAGGATCCTGCTTATGTTGGGCACCTCCACTTAGAAGGGACGTAGTTGTAGGCAGCCCCTCCTCCTAGGCAGTCAGCATGGATTCAGGAAGCTAGGAACTCTTGAATTCACAAGTTATTGACAGGATTAGAAACACTTAGATACAGGATTGCTGCCTCAGACACTTAGTAGTTGTCTTGGCAAGTCTTGGCAAGAAGGAGCTTGACTCAATGACCTTTAAGATCCCTTCCAGATCTAAATCTATAGATCCTAGGACCTGTGCTCAGGGAGCAAAGGGGCAGCCAAGGTCTGAAAGTTCAGATGGGCTTGCCTAGGTAAGTACATAATCTCACTCACTTGTGCTCTAGCTATGTGACACCATTGCTGGTGCTGGTGCTGGTGCTGGTGTGTGTGTGTGTGTGTGTGTGTGTGTGTGTGTGTGTGTGTGTGTG
>NW_027187325.1:158431-162060 GCF_028583685.1 Petaurus breviceps papuanus | reverse complement strand
GTGTGTGTGTGTGTGTGTGTGTGTGTGTGTGTGTGTGTGTGTGTGTGTGTGAACATTCTCCTCGCTGGAAGTCTAAAGAAAACCTGACAGTCACAAAGTGGCCACCTAAAAAAGAAAGGGGCAGAGACTTTCTATAGCTCATTTGAGAGGGAAGGTCTCTATATAGGAGTTTATCCTCTGTAATGTTCAGTAGCTATCAAGTTCCACTCATGAGGACCAAGTGACCAATCGGTAGTTGCTATGTAGCACAACCTTTAGCAAGAACCTGGAACACTTGGAAAGAGATCAAGGCACATACCCATTCCCATGGACCTAAAACACATCCCCAGCTCCATGGGGAAACCTTTATTATAACTATTCTTATCCCTATTTTGCTGATGAGGAAACTGAGGCTCAGAGGGGTTAAGTAATTTTTCACAAGATGATATAGTTAATGTCAAGGCAAGACAGGTGTCCCCTGACTAATAAAAAACTAGCATTTATATAGTGCTTAAAAGTTTACAAATTACTCTACAAATATTATTTCATTTTATGCCCACGGTAACCCTAGGAAGTATTATTATCTGCTTTTATAGATATGGAAACTGAGGCAGACAGAGTAAAGTGACTTGAACAGGGTTCCTGTGATAGTAATGGCAATTAAAGATTCCCCTGTATTGGCTTGGTTTTCAAATTGATTGTGTTAAAACCCAGAGTTTGTTAATCCCACCTGTGGGATGGGCTTGTTGATGTGAAAAGAAAGTCCTGAATTGGGAGGAGCTGGTGATGTAGATTTGGAGACACAAGAGAGAGGCGGAAGATCTTTTTTGGTAGCAGCACCTCGTGGAGAGAGAGAGACTAAGAGAATTGCTGGTGGCCGCTTTGAATTGCCCTGGACTTTTGAGACCTGCCCCCTGAGCTGCCAAGGACTGAGGAGACATGGCTGTTTTGCTGGTACTTTGTCTGTCTGTTTTGATGTTATTTTGCCAGATTTGTCCACTGGTGAAAGACTGTCCTTTTGTTGAAGAAGTCCTGGAACCTGGCTGTTCGCTAAGAAGGCCTGAGACTGTCCTGCAGACAGAGAGTGAATACTGTCCACTGGTGAGGGACAGTGCTGTTGTTGCAGGGGTCTGGGAGCCTTTCTGTTGGTTCAGAAGCCCTGAAGAAGGATTTTCTTGTTGTATGTTTACAGAAATCCTGGGAGAGGGCTTTGCTAATGTGTTCAGGGGTTCTAGGACTGTTCTACAGACAGAGGATAAATTCATGAAGGGACTGGCAATGTATCTTATGGCCTTGCTAAGCCTTGTCTCCCCAGGAACTAAGATTGCTGAGAACTTGCCTCGTGTCAAGATGAAGAAAAGACCTCCATTTGGGTATTAAGTGCTGTGTTTAAACTTGATGTAACTCTGGGGTAGATTCAATTGTGATCCTGGGGGTGGGGAACTTTTGACCTTATTGTGCTCTGTGATTGACAAATGAAGGTACTTTACCTATGTTTGGAAACTAATCTCCATTTGAGA
This sequence comes from Petaurus breviceps papuanus, assembly GCF_028583685.1. Lineage (NCBI taxonomy): Eukaryota > Metazoa > Chordata > Mammalia > Diprotodontia > Petauridae > Petaurus > Petaurus breviceps. Next base: position 160,561 of record NW_027187325.1, on the reverse strand, counting down.
AGAGGGGTTTTGTGGTGGACTTAATTAAGGTATAGCTGTGATTCTGTGGAGCCGTGGAGCAGGAGAGAAGAATAGCCTGCATGCAGACTTTGCTGAGCTGAGAGCAGGAATGGTGAGCTGCCTGCATCGGGACCTGGGCAGAAGCCAGGAGCAGCTGCCGCCTGCGGGAGAAGGAGTCCAGGAGTTCGGAATTCAGCCACAGGAAAAGATAAGAACTGAGCAGCAAAGCAGGGGCACTGAATGTGTTTCCTGGCTGCATCCCACAGTTTGGGACCCTGGGGGAGAATGGACTTGTGACTATGGTGGGTGGGATGAAGTGCCTTGGATCCCCAGGGACCCCACCTTGTTGGTTTTGTTGCCCAGCCCCCTCTCTGTGCTTGGAAGCTGGGGCTGGAGCTGTGTTCGGGGAAGGACACTCCCCTCCCCCCAGAACTTTATTTGAACTCTTGTTCTGAATTGAAGTGATAATGCTATGTACTTTGTGTTTGTTTAAGGCCCAGTGGCCACTTTGGTAACTTTAGTTCTGTACCTTGAAAATGTAACCTAAGAATGTACTTTGTGTTTGTTTAAGGGCCAGTGGCCACTTTGGTAACTTTAGTTCTGTACTTTGAAAATGTGACCTAAGAAATGTTCAGTGCTAATTCAAAAGTAAATTGTCTATGCTATGGGCATGAAAGATCTTCCGCCTCTCTCTTGTGTCTCCAAATCTACGTCACCAGCTCCTCCCAATTCAGGACTTTCTTTTCACATCAACAAGCCCATCCCACAGGTGGGATTAACAAACTCTGGGTTTTAACACAATCAATTTGAAAACCAAGCCAATACAGGGGAATCTTTAATTGCCATTACTATCACATTCCACCCCTCCAGGATCCTTGGCCTTACAATCTCAATCTAAACGGCCATGGATCCTGGAACAAATAGAGGCACTATGCTTTGTAATCCTGCCGACTACTCCATAATGTAATGTAATACCAAGCAAAGGCAACTTCCCAGGTTTTCTGTAAACATACAACAAGAAAATCCTTCTTCAGGGCTTCTGAACCAACAGAAAGGCTCCCAGACCCCTGCAACAACAGCACTGTCCCTCACCAGTGGACAGTATTCACTCTGTCTGCAGGACAGTCTCCAGACCCCTGCAACAACAGTACTGTCCCTCACCAGTGGACAGTATTCACTCTCTGTCTGCAGGACAGTCTCAGGCCTTCTTAGCGAACAGCCAGGTTCCAGGACTTCTTCAACAAAAGGACAGTCTTTCACCAGTGGACAAATCTGGCAAAATAACATCAAAACAGACAGACAAAGTACCAGCAAAACAGCCATGTCTCCTCAGTCCTTGGCAGCTCAGGGGGCAGGTCTCAAAAGTCCAAGGCAATTCAAAGCGGCCACCAGCAATTCTCTTAGTCTCTCTCTCTCCATGAGGTGCTGCTACCAAAAAAGATCTTCCGCCTCTCTCTTGTGTCTCCAAATCTACGTCACCAGCTCCTCCCAATTCAGGACTTTCTTTTCACATCAACAAGCCCATCCCACAGGTGGGATTAACAAACTCTGGGTTTTAACACAATCAATTTGAAAACCAAGCCAATACAGGGGAATCAGGTCATATTTGAACTCAAGTCCTCCTGATCCCCAGTCCAGTGCTTTATCCAATAAGAAACCTAGCTGCCACAATCTTTCCACTATACAATGTTGTCTCCTCAATATAACTACATGCATACAAATAACTATTGTACAAAGTTTTAGGTGCTGATTATTATAGGAATGATAGAGAAAACAATCCTTTCTATAGGAGTTCATAGAGAGAAAGAATAATCATTACTATCTGTGGTAATCAAAGAAGCCTTCTTGGACTTGGAATCAAAAAGATATCTTGGAGTGTCCTCACTGAATTGACCTTTAAACATAACACACAAAAAAGAGAAGCAAAGAACCCAAGCAGCTGCTGTTAGAAAGAACTCCCCGGGGGATAAAATCAACGTGACCAGGTCGATGGCTTGTACTTATTTCCAAGGCTGGGTAATCACTAGTGACACCCAGAGTTTCCTGGCATCGGTGAGTCAACTTTGTTGATTAAGCTCCAATCAGGTAATTCTCTCTCTCTCTCTCTCTCTCTCTCTCTCTCTCTCTCTC
>NW_027187325.1:138322-158331 GCF_028583685.1 Petaurus breviceps papuanus | reverse complement strand
CTCTCTCTCTCTCTCTCTCTCTCTCTCTCTCTCTCTCCCCCCCCCCCTCTCTCTCAAGAGAAGATGCAGGATTTCCTTTTCCTTCTTTAGGGAGGTGCCCTGGAATTGAGGTGAGGATTGCCCTTTAGTGGAGGGCAATTTAATAATGAGTCAGCTGATTGGAAAGGAGAGAGATGAAAGGTTTAGATTCAGAAGCAGCAGAGTGTTTGATTAGGAATCAGTAAGACTTCAGTTCAAAACCTTTTACTTTCTTTTCCTAGCTGTGTGACCCAGGGCAAGTCACTTGATCCATTTTAGCCTCAGTTTCCTTACCTGTAAAATGAAGGCGTCAGTCTCTAAGGCCCCTTTCAACTTTAAATCATCATACTATGAAGCTGACCACATTGGGGAAGGACTCCTACTTTATATCTATCAAGATAGCTTCCTTTAGATTTTACTGCCTAAGAAAAAGCCTTCCTGGAATGAGATTAATTAGTCAATCAATTTTGGACGGGAGGAACAGGGTGAGAGTAAGGCTCAACATAAAAAATAAGAAGGAATGGGAGGAAGGTGAAGCAGCCAACCTGGTTAAAGTGGAAAGTGTGTTTTGAAAAGCAGTAGGAGACAAGTTGAAGGGAGTTGCTGCCAGGCTGAGGAGGGTGATGGGCTGAAGCTTTTATTTAGGGAACTCCCTCTCAAGGGCAGACAAGTTGTGGACCTTGAAGATCTTTCCCTAGGAGGAGGCTACCAGGGAGTTTTCTTCACGCCTACAGGGGAAAAGGAGGAAAGCTGGACAATCATGTTTGGTTGGGCAGTGGCCAGAGCAGACCCTATATCTCTGTCAATATTGACAACATGTCAATCATTAGCTGGTAGCTGTCCTTAGGGCTTCAGAAACCACCACAGTCCAGTTCTCCCCAGAAGGTGAGTGTTCATTCTGACAACTTGGATTTATTTAGAGGTACCTGCAGGGAGAATAAGGGGATGACTGGGAAAAGGTGTGGGCAAGGTAGTACTGAGGAAATATAGGTCTAACCCTTTAGGGATTAACTGATTGTCTGGAGTCCTGACAGAAAAAATTACATTCCTCCTTCCTCTTAAACCTTGCTAATACAAGGCAGAATGGACTCTTATCTCCCCCAGTAAAAGATATGGCCCCCAGACTTTCAGACTGGCCAGTGTTTCCAACTGGCAAAAATGACATCAGCCAACATCACCCCTTTGGGGAGGAGAAGGGGGCAGGCAATGTTCAGTGAACTTGTGGGTGGAGGTGGGACTATTCCAGCTCACCCAATCTTATCTTGCCTGACATTGCTTTCTTCTTTCAGAACCCATTCCAACAAAGGATCAGCTGGCAGGACCAAGTCTCAGCCTTTTGCTATACTGATGCTACCTGATTTTATCTATTGTAGGAGATTTCAAACCCCCTGAAGGCAGAAACTATGTCTTAAATACCTTATATCTCCCTCTCCACAAAGTGACTAGCCCAGGGTCATGCAAGTTTATAAATGCACGCATAAGTATCGAGCAACTAATTTTTGGGCACAGATCAATGCTAATAGTGAAGGAAGGGAATCAGAAAGAGGACATATGATCTCTAGTCAAGAGAAATTTACACTTTTGTGGAAGAGACAAAGTAGATGTTTGAGAAATGATGTAAAGTTAAATTATCAAATGCTAGATTGAGGGAGTTGAGTATGTCAGTAGGAGTTTCTGGACTTAAGGAATTCAGAGAAGATAGTGATCATGGGTTAGAGCAGGGGCACCCTCCTGAAGAGGAGTGAGTGAAAAAGGTAAGGATGTTTACAGTGCATTGACACCCTTGATCTCCTTAGACATGTTTTCCATCCATTTTACCTGTGAGACTCTCCCTTCTTTGAGGTACCTTTTTGCCTTTCTGCTTCAGAATTCCTGTGACAGGTAGCCTGGGGCCCCTCTGAAGCCCTTTGTTTCCTTTTCACTTCGTGATGTGGAAGTTCTCATTGGTTACAGCACTCCTGGTTCTAGGACTGGTTCTTCGCCATGTGGCTGAAGCAGAGTCAGGTAGGTAGAGGCTGAGAGCTGTTGAGAATAATTGACCTCACCATGCTGATATCATCGAGGATGGAAGGGAGTGTGTGTGTGTGTGTGTGTGTGTGTGTGTGTATTTTTCTGATTCAGGCAGGTCACTCTCCTACTTGTCTCTTGATCATTTTGATCCCGTGATTTCTCCAGTGTGAATATTTTCCCTCCACTGAGACAGATTGCAGTCAAGTCTTAACAGCACCATCTAGCCCTGCACTAGGTGCTGTGAAACACCTCCGCCCACACCCCCCCCCCCACACACATTAGAGTATACCAAATGCCTTAATGCATTTAAGCTACTAAAGTTTAAAACTGCTCTGAGACTTTTGGTACATCCCGCATAAGAAATCTCTGGGCTTAGGACACTTATGATTTACTTAAGGAGTGGGGGTTAGGAAGAGAAGAACAATATAAACGAAACAGTAGTGGATGACATAAAATAGTAAATAATTAAGCACTCAAATGGTAAACAGAATATATCAATGCCATAAGAATTCAGAGGCATAGTAGAATACCATGCTGGCGTTCAGGGTAAGAGGTTGGCTCAAATCTCACGTTAGATACTTACCAGATGTATGATGCAGAGTAGGTCATTTAACCTCTTTTAACTTCTGGAAAGGCTCCAATGGGGATAATAATACTTATACTACCTATCTCACAGAGTCAATATAAAGTAAATACTTTGTAGACTTTAAAGGGCTATAGAGAATGTTGAAGTTTAAAATGCACTAAGACTTTTCGGATGCTTGATATAAGCGTGGTTTATCATTGTAATTGTTCTTTTTACTGTCTCTGTAGGTTGGATGGGTCAATATTTCCACAAATATTTGAGGCCTCCCCCATTAGAATATAGTTCATTACAAGTAGGGATTATTTCATTCTTTGTACTTAAATCCCCAGTACCTGATACATAGTAGGTATTTAATAAATACTAATTGGTTGGTTGAAGTAGGATTTATTTTAGGAAAAATTTAGATCAGAGAAGGAGGCATTTTTTCAGAAAGGGATCTAGGTAGCTATTACATGTCTTGATTCATGGAAAGAAAAAGGAAAAATATGATATATAGTATTGCCTTGAAAGTATTAAAGTTAAAAGTATCCTGATGACCTGGACAGTGGATCCCAAGTAATAAATACATAAAACTCATTTGACAAAAACCAAAACACCTTTGCTGCCTTGAAAGGAATTAAGTCTCTATGAAACTTAGCAGAGACCACCTTGATGTGAGTTATATTGAAACATCTGGAGTTGTCCATTGAAGAGATGGAGATCATAGCCCTCATCAGTATTTCTGGAGTTTCTGCTTTGAGTGAGACTAATTCTAGCCATGCAGAATACTCACGTGGTACTACATATAGACAGTGAGTGGAGGTACAGTGCTAGAACTCCTTACCATTTATGTCTTCCTGACCCAAACTTATAGAAGGGCAAAGGGCAGTGCTGGCAGGAACACACAGGTTCATGGCAACCAACATTCTTAGGTTACCCCTCCCCCCCCAAAAAAAACCTTCAACCACAGGGCCATAGCCACAGAAGTTTGATTTTTGGAAATTCCTTGGTACCCATAGAAGGGAAGCATTACTTGAGGAAAGCCAGTGGTAGGGACTGGGGTGTTTTTCAATGCATGTGTAGGCTGTGTCTAGGGAGGGTGCTGCATAATCCATTTCTGTGACTACCTACTCTCTTACCAGAAGGGTCTCAGAAAAAAAATGTCTCTCTCCAAGATGGCAGACCTAAGGAACCACTTGAAAAAAAGTTGTTATTCAGTGGCACTATATTTAGTGGCCTGTACTTTACCCATATTAGTTGTTCAGAAAAAGACGGAGAAGATTAAGATATGTGAGAACCATTAAAACACTGAGTAAGAGAAATAGAGTAGGCTGGATGCTTGAATAAAGACACCCTGCCAGGGAGTTCAGAATTGTCTGTGACATGGTCTGTGGTTCTCAATGTTGGACCTGAGTAACGGGTGCTATCAGGTCCTCATGGGAGAGGAACATAAGAAAAAGGATCCTCTTTATCTGTCCAGTGGAATCTTACCAATTTGAGAGTATAATCCAACAATTACTAGAGTGTCTGACTCCAAGTCTAGTACTCTTAGCACTAGATCCAAGCTACAGGTCTTTCTCTATTCTATTTGCTAACCTGGGATGTGGTGTTCTAAAAGCCAGAGTTGTTCCCTGGGAGCTAAGGATTCTAGCTCTAGTATGCCCTTCCACAAGGGGCTGGGCAGTGACTTATAGAACACTGAGCTTCTCTATTAAGTTGAGGAATGTTGGTATTTTTAAAGTGTTTTTGAGAAAAGTTGAAGCCACCAGGATCTTGAGGCTACGAAAGAGAGAAAACCAGTTCCTGGAGGAACTAAAACAAGGGAATATTGAGAGGGAGTGTGTGGAAGAGAACTGCTCCTTCGAAGAAGCCCGGGAGGTTTTTGAGTCACAAGAAAAAACAGTGAGTCCCCTGATCTTCTTTCTAGAATGCTATGTCCTATCTTCCCCCTATGACTCACCCTATTGGTATGCTCTGGTCCTCAGAGCCCAAGTCAATACCCAGTTCTCTCTCTCTCTCTCTCTCTCTCTCTCTCTCTCTCTCTCTCTCTCTCTCTCTCTCTCTCTCTCTCTCTCTCTCACTCTCTCTCTCATTTATTCATTTATTTTTCATTTCTTTATTTATTTTGAAGATGATCTATGGCTTCTATGTAATCACTAGGTTGTTCTGTTCCCCTTTCCTCCTTCTCTTTACCCATCTCCTGTTACACCTGAAACAAGCATTTTCATCATCAATAGCTATGTGTTCAAGGAGTAGAAATTTATTTTAGCAGTAGCTGAAGTAACTATAAGACTGAAGCAAAACTCATTCTTATATGAGCATTCCAAAGCCATGTATACATTCCTTTTGTAGAGTCTAGTTCTAGCTCGTCCATTAACTATATGACTGGGGCAAATCTTTCCTTTAGGGGCCTCAGTTTATTCATCTCCGAAATAATGGGGTTGGACTAGTAGATAATCTTTAAAATAGGTTCTATTTTTTAAGCATCTGTGATCCTCTGCTGTATTGTGTTAACTGCACTCTAACCCTGCTCCAGTGGCACAAATACTTAAAAATTGAGTGTAATAATACATGCACACTGAATTGCTCAAGAATAGCCACTTCCTCTTCCACATGCTCTGTCCTCTCCCCCACCAGTCATGAGAGGGGCCGTGGATCTGAGGAGTTAAAAGATGAGGTGAAGTGGACCAATTCCATCCCTCTCTGGAGACAGGTCCTTGTGTTTAAAGTGTGTGTCTCCCTCTGGCTTGTTCTAGTGAGTTTGAGGCAAAGATAACAGGAGAGATGGACTCTCCCTGAAAGGGCAGATAGAGTAAAAGTCTCTGATAGCTTTTTGCTTGTGTTTGTTTCTGCAGATGGAGTTCTGGTTCTACTACAAAGGTAAGAAGAAGGGGAGGAAGCAACGTTAGCTTTCATCCTGGTGGCACAGAGGACAGAGACTGGGTCAGGGGACCCAAATTCTCATTTTGGCTCAGCTAGCCTTATTGTGATTTCAGGCTCATCACTTCAGTGATCTAGTCCCCACTTTCTTCTTATGTAAAGTGAACGAGGATGTTCAAGAGGGAAGGGATATTGGAGATCTTCTAATCACAGAATTGCAGACTGTTTTCTTTATTTCCTAAAGGAGGAAACTGAGGTTTCAGAGGACTTACTCATGGTCAGCCTAGTTCAGTGTGCTTTCCAGTGTCATGTTGCCTCAATGAGAAAAATAATACCTGGGGCAGCTAGGTGGTGCAATGAATGGAGCACCAGCCCTGGAGTCAGGAGGACCTGAGTTCAAATCTGGCCTCAGACACTTAACACTTACTAACTGTGTGAACTTGGGAAAGTCACTTAACCCCAAGTGCCCTACCTTCCCCCCTCCAAAAAAAGAAAAAACAAAACAAAAAACTAAAAGAAAAAAATGATACCTGCCTGACTTACCTCATAGGGATGCAAGGATCAAATAAGATAGCAAACAGGAAAGAACTTTTTTGAAAAGTTAAAAATGTCCATCTGCTTGTTCAATTACTTCATCTACTCAGTGAAGACAGAAGTAGGGTTATTAATATAATTTTAAAAATTACTATCTTCTTTTTTCAAAGCTGTTGCTGGGAAGCCTCTAGGAGTAGGGGTCAGACTAGACAGCCTCTAAGGTCCTTTCTGATTCTAAAATGTCAGGCTGATAGCTGTGATGTCTGAGGCCACGCTAGTCTCATGGAGCCTAGCTTCCAGAACGTTCCTCCTCCAGCAGGCGTTCCCATCAAGACAGCGCAAGAGAAAGGGAGTTGTGGGAGTATGAAGAACTCAGAGACTTGTGGGAAATTACGTATGAATAGATGCTGAGCAGAAATAAGCAGAATTAGAAGAACAGTTTACACAATGACTATGATGTAAATGAAAAGAACATTAAGAGGAAGCCAAACTCTTGAGTAACTTTAAAAACCAATAGTGGCCCCAGAGAAGACTCAATGAAACATATTCCTTTCCTTTTGGCAGAGAGGCAGGGGGTCACAAGCTGTAATATATGCGGGATGTTGCAGATATTATGAGTTGTGTTGACTGCATTGGTTGTTTTTGCAAAACTGCTCTTCTCCGTTAAAGGAAAGATTTGATTCTAGGGGCAGGAGGAGGGGTTATGTATCTCTTAGATGACTTTGATGTCAAAAACAAGGGTATCAGTAACACTTTAAACAAATTTACTCATGCTGGTGGGGATCCAACAGTTACATGGGAACTCAGTACATTGCCAGGCAAAGCAATGGATTCAATACAGGCTCTACCAGGAAAATTCAAGGCACCTGTAAGTAAGTAGTTTGGTCTCTGACTTACAATCCTAATAAAACAGAGCTTTGTTTTAGTGTCCACTTTTGCTAAAATTAAAATTAAAAAGGAGTCATGCAGATTGAACATTGGAAGTATGTAAACATATGAAAGTATATAAACACAAGGTGCCAGTGGGACCCTGGAGCCCAGCCAGGGAGGGGATGAAAGGCTTAGCAGGAAGATTGTAAAACAGCTCCAGATTGGGAGTCAGAAGACTTGGATTCAAATCCTTCCTCTATTACTTTCTATTTCTGCCATTCTCAGAAAGTCATTACCTTTCTGGACCTCAGTTTCCCCATCTGTATAATGAGGGATTTAGACTAATTGACCACTGAGGTCCTTTCCAGCTTTAATTCACTCTGTGCTCCTATGACTCAGGGAAATCTCATGATTATTAGAAATAGCCTATGACAGGTAGATTGTGTTTAAAGAAAGAGACCTCCATTAATCAGACCTTTAAGTAGCCAGGGCATTAGTGATTAAGGAAAAAAAGTATATGGAAGTACAACAAACCAGCAGCAAGAATTGAATCTTTTTTTTTTTAATTTGAAATTTCAGGGTTGTCTTAGGTCATAATCACATCCGTCCAACTTTGTACTCTCTGAAAAATACATAAGATGCTATTGTTTTCAATAAATACTTTTTTATTCATGTCTTCATATGCTTCCCATCACAAATCTGTGGGGAGATATAAGGTAGAAATGATCATCTTTTGTAGATCAAGAAATGGAGCTTAATGTCTCCATCCAAGATATACAGCTAATAACTATCACAACTGAGGTTTGAATTTCTAAATTCAAGTCCAGTTTTCTTTCATTCATTCATTCATTTTCTTACATTAATTCATTCAGCTTTTATTAAGCTCTCTCCAAATTACCAATGATCTCTTCATTGCCAGATCTCCCCATCTTTTCATAATCTTCATCCTTAACTTCTCTGTCAGTCTCTGACACTGTTGATTCCGCTCTTTGGTTTACCCTCTTTTCTCTGGGTTTTTATAACAATACTCTTTCCTGGTTCTCCTCCCATCTGTCTGACCATTCTTTCCCCTTCTCCTTCGCTGGGTCATGTTCCCTAATTGTGAATACACCCCAAGACTCTGCCCTGAGTCTCCTCCTTTTCTCTCCACTTTCTGTTGGTGGCTTCTTTAGTTTCTATGGCTTTAATTATTTTTATACAGATGACCCTCAGGTCTGTATGTCTAGTTCCAGTCTCCTTCCTGGCTCTGGTCCTGAACCACGAACTTCCTAGTAGACGTTTCAAACTGGATGACCCATAAAGATCTTGAATTAAAAGTATACAAAACATTGTTCATTATCTTCCTCCCCAATTCCACCCAGTTCTCTATTTCGGTCCTGCCATCATTCCAGTCTCCTAGGTTCAAAACTTTGGCATTATCCTCATATTCCTTTGGCTTTATGCTCATACTCCATTACCCCACATATCCAATCCAATCAGTTATCAAATCTTGTTGTTTCTACGTTTGCATTATCTCTCTGATGTCCTCTTCTCATTATGTACATGGTCATCATCTTGGTTCAGGACTGTGTCAATCTTGCCTAGATGATACCTTCCTTTTTTAGTCTCCAAATTAGGATTATTTCCCCCTCCTCCTCCATAAACACAACACTTCAGTCATTTTGGATATTTGATATTCACCTATTTTAAGGCGATTCTATTCTTACTAGCTCTCTTATCCTTACTATCCTTCTTTAAAAATTTTTTTTGGAGGGCGATTAGAGTTAAGTGACTTGCCCGAGGTCACATGGCTAGCTTTTGTGTTAAGTGTCCGAAAGGCCGGACCTGAACTCAGGTCCTCCTGACTACAGGGCCGGTGCTCTATTCACTGAGCCACCTAGCTGCCCCTCTTATCCTTACTCTCAACCCAACTTCACCTTATACCTTTCCCTAGTTTGGGAATTTTGCTTATTAGTTCTTTTTTCTTGCTTGCTCTATCAAGTTATTTAATTCTTCTCTTTTTTCCCTTTCAGTTTAGCAGTCAAATACAATTCCCCTTCTTCCTCTCCTTCCATCTTGTTTTGTTTGCTAGTTCTAAAGTTTCATTTTCTGTGCCTTTTTCTAAAATTTATTTCTTCCATCCTCTTCATTATTTGTCTTCCCTTTCTGTCTATTCTAAATTTCTACTCTTTAGTTCATGGCCCTTATATTATTTAGTTCTCTTTAGTCTCTCTATCCTCCATGGAATCAAAGCTTCCAAAGTACCTTCTTCTACACAGTTTCCATCTTACTGTCTTGTAGGTCTTGCCCCTTGGCCTCCTCTTTCTGTTGTGCCTTACTCTTAGAGATATACAGTCCTGCAGGTGATAGAGAGAACGTTGCCCCATGGGAGGAATTTTCCTGTGTTCCTCATTGTGCAATTCATTGCTAACCTTTGTCCTCCCCGCAGTTATTTATCCCCCATTTTCTTTGAAATCTCTTTCCTGGGTTCATGTCCTCTTACTCTTCCGAGTGGCCTTTCCCCACAGGAGCTCTGGTTCCTTAAGCAGGATGAGTGCCTGCAGATTACACCCATTCTAAATTCTATACTTCTTGTCAGAGAAGACTTGTCTTTGGGCCAGCTAGGGGGCAGAGAGGATAGAGCATGAGCCCTGGAGTCAGGAGGATCTGAGTTTGAAATTGGCCTCAGACACTTACTAGCCGTGTGACCCTGGGCAAGTCACTTAACCCCATTTGGGGGGAGCAGGGAGAGAGAGAGAGAGAGAGAGAGAGAGAGTTCTCATCTCCCAAAGGAGTATGCATCACCCTCCAGCTGTTGAAAGATTTCTCTCTTTTTTAACAACTCCCTTTGCCTCCTTACAAATTCTCCTATAGGTTTTCTTCTTCCTGAGAGACTACAGGGATTATTTCCCCTTCGTTGTAAGCTTTTTGACTTAATATATCTCATAGTTCCTTCTATCTTCTCCCTTTTATGCACTCTCTTCTTTTGTAAGTTAGTTCTTCAAAAGACACTGATTCATTGGTAGGTGGAATGTTGTGACATTTAGTCTATGATGCTTCAGGTCTGTTTCTCTATCACTTCTATTTGATGTCTGTTTTCTTCCTTGCCTCCTTGTGAATATTTAGAAAAAAAACTCTTAATGGTCTCTCTGTTCTTATTTTGTTGTACTTGGTTGCTGCATTTGTTTAAATTTCTTGCATATCTGTTATTGTCTGAGGCGTATGAAAAGCAAATTTCTTCAGGTCTGTTTTTCATTCCAGAAACATTTTGAACACCTCTTTTTAAATTCACACCTATGTTCTTTCATTAATGGCTAGGCTCAGGTTTGCAGAGTAGGTTGAGTTGCACCCAAAGTTGCATCTTGAGCTTCTTTGATCTTTGCAACACATTTTTTACGTTTCTTCCTGCATTTTCTGGTAGATGTAGAATACAGTTGTCTTGTGTTATTCAAATTTCCTTTAATTTATATTTTAAAGGTTTTTCTTGCAGTCACTTCAAGGATTTATTGTTTGTCAGAGAAACTGTTAAATTTAACATATGTATTGGAGATTTCAGCATAGGACTTTTTCTGGAGGGAAAAAAACCTATATAGATAATTTTGTTTGACATTTTGTTTTCAGTGTTCAAAAGTTCTGAATGGTTTTCTTGTATTATTTCTTGTGTTATGGTATTTAGGTTTTTTGACTTGTATTTTTCTAGAAGACCTATAATCATTGAGTTTTCTCTATGCATTTTGTCTTTGAGATCAATATATTTTGCTTATGTAGAAATATTTTCTTTTAATGCTGTTACTTTTTGCTATTCTTCTTCCAAATTATCCTTCACTTCTATGTATTTGAATTTCCACTTAAGTTATTTTCTCTTTTGTTTCTTTAGTGAGACTTGCCACTATGGGTTCAAGTTTTTCTATTCTGACAATTATTTCTGCTGTGCAGGATACAAATTCTGCCTTCACATTAGTATTTCTCTTTTAAACCATTCAGGAACATCCTTCTATGTTTCCATACTCTTTGGAATTTATAGGATATTTTGCCTTATGGTGCTGATTCATTTTCCTTTGTCTTGCAATATTTATTTATAGATGTCTGAAGTCTTTTACCTGATCAGGAGGCCATATTCTGTTCTGTTATTAATGTCTTCTCTGTATTTTTTTTTTGCTTATACTGTAGGCCTTTAATTTAGTTTTGAATCTCCTGAGATCTTTGGCATTTTCAGTCTTTTTTATAGTCCCCTATCACTCATTTCTTGACTCCTTCCTCTTTGAGTGTGATTTCCTTGTGAGCTGAATTTTAAAGCTGAAACTTTATCTCCTTCCTGTGATGGATAATTGAGTTCACCAACCTTAATCTCTGTCCCAAGTAACTTCAGAGGATGGAAGGGGATGCTGAACTGGCTCCAAATGAAAGTGTAGCTCTTTATAGCAAGCTTGGTGTGGTGCCACACAACCACACGTGTCCCCCCCACCCCCACCCCAGTTCTCTGTCTCTTAGTTTTCTGGACAAGCTACAGAAGTTTACTACACTGATGTTTTGACCTAAGCAAGCTTCTACCTTTGGGTTTTCCCTATGATTGGGAGGAAAAAGAGGGGATGTAGAGTTGAGTTCTGTTGCATGTCCATGGGTCAGCTTGTGCAGTCCTCCTGCCAGAAGTAGTGGGCAACAAGGCAAAAAAGTACCAAGTGAGCACATTAGGGCTAGCATTTAGCTTTATCTCCTGTTAGTTTATTGATTTGTTACTTTATTTGGATTCTAGTCCACCATATTGCATGTGACATGACAGTCTCCACTAATTAGTCTCTGCCTTGAGTTTCTCCACATTTCTATCCTTCTTCCACCAAGCTGCCAAAGAAAGCTTTAAGTACCGGTCTGACTCTGTCATTGCCCTATTCAAGAAATTCTAGTAGCTACCTATTACCTCTAGGATAAAAAGAAACTCCTTTCTTGGTTTTTAAAAGTCTGTCAAAATTTAGCTTCAGCTGCCCTCCCAGCTTCATTATATACCACTCCTCTTTATTCATGCTGAGATCCAGCCAAACTGGACTTGCTCCTGTTCCTCACATACAGCACTGCACCTGCTGCCTCTCTGCCTTTGTCCCCCATTCCTAGAAGGCATTCCCTTTTCATCTCTGCTTTGGAGAACCCAAACATACTTTCTACACGAAGACTTTCCTAATTCCCCAAGCTGCTAGCACCTAAACTAGTTTGTATTTATGTTATATTGATTCTGTATATACTCCATGTTGAGACCTTTATAGGATGTCTCTGTATAAGTCTAAAAGCTCCTTGAGGGCAAGGACCATTTTGTTTTTGTATCTGCAGTGCTCAGCTTGATGTTTGCTATGTAGCAGATGCTTAACAAATACTTATTAATTGATTTCCAGGCACTGTGCTGGACCTTGGAGATACAAAAATGAAATGGTTCCTGCTCTCAGGGAGCTTATATTCCTTTGAAGGGGTGGAACAGGAAAACCACGCATGTATAGAAAATTAAATACAAAATATATACAACTACTTTCTCAGGGGAGAATATGAGCAACTAATAAGGACAGGGAGTGTAGTCAGAACAGTCTTATGGTAGTAGAAAGCACTTGTATTGAGCTTTGAAGGGAGCTACAATTGGGCCAAGTTTACCCACCGCATCAATTGTCCTGGGCCACAAGCATCCAGAATGACGACTTGAGCTCCTGCATCAAGGCACTATTTCAGAAGTGTTTCAATGAAGATGAAACAAACAGAACATGGAGAATCCTCTTTACTGAGCCTTATAGTTACTTGAGGCTTGACTGGGTTTAAGGGACAGTCTCTAGCTATGATCTCTGCCTCCAGGGAATCTGCACCTCATCAATTTTCTTTCTTTCTCCCTCAGATAAAAATCCCTGCAAATCAAACCCTTGTAAAAATGGGGGTGTGTGTCAAGTGAAGCATTATCAGATGGTTTGCATTTGCCCACCCCGTTTTGTGGGGAAACATTGTGAAATTGGTGAGTATGGGAGCTCAGTTCCTCACCCTTGGGCCCTAAATCAAAGCCTCACTTTCTTCAGGGAAGGCTTTTCTCAATTAGCTTATGACCACTTAAAGGTTTATTCCTTCTACCCTTCAAATTCCCAGATAACAGATCCAAAAATAATCAAGAAAGGGAGGTAGAACTGTGTGTGTCCTTAACCTAGAAAGTTCTCCCTCATCATCTCTGCCTCCCAGCTTCCTTGAGTCTTTAAAGTTCCTGCTAAAATCCTGCCTTCTACAGGAAGCCTTTCTTAATACCTCTTAATTCGAGTGCCTTCCCTCTGCTGATTATATAATCTGTATAAAACTCTTTTGTACATAGTTATTTGGATGTTGTTTCCCCCATTAGACTGTGAACTCCTTGAGAGCAGGGACTATCTTTTGCCTATGTTTTCCCAGTGCTTAGTGGGTGCCTGGCATATAGTAGGAGCTTAATAAATGCTTACTGTGGGGCGGCTAAGTGGTGCAGTGGGTAGAGCACCAGCCCTGGAGTCAGGAGGACCTGAGTTCAAATCCGACCTCAGACACTTAACACAAAAATTAGCCATGTGACCTTGGGCAAGTCACTTAACCCCAATTGCCCTCCAAAAAGCCAAATAAATAAATGCTTACCGATTGACTGTGGTAAAGAAGATAGATTGACTCCCGCGCTGGAGGTACTAATGGTTTGGCTCCAAGTGGGAGGGAATGAGCATTTATTAAGCACCAGCTATGTGCCAGGTAATGTGCTAATGACTTTACAAATTGTATCTAATTTTAATTATATATATATATATATACATTAATTTTATGATTTCATTTTATTTATGTGGCATTGCTAATGTGCACATCAACATATATCTACTGAATGGCGGACACAGAATGTGTCTCTATATCTGTATCTATATATCTATCTAGTAAAAAGGTACATCAGGTATCCCCATCAGAGTGCCTTGTCCCCTCGTTAGGCCGAGTTTCTTGGGACCAGTGGTCATATCTTGTGGACTCTATACAGTTCCTAGGATGGTGCCCTCCTCCCCGGAGGCTCAAGGTAATATCTATATTGTTGCTGCTGGTGATGAAGGGTGAAGGAGACTTTGAAGTCAAAACAGGATTTGTCCTGGACACAGAAGATGAGGCTGAATTTCTTCTTTGTGCAAAGATCTCATTCCCCATTAAAATGTGAATTTTTTGAGGGCAGAGACTGCCTTTCCATGTAGCCCCAGGGTTTAGTACAAGTCTGGCACATGGTAAGCATTTAATCATGTCTGTTGATGGATTGACATCATTGCCCATCCTCTGAGTCTTGCTGTTCTGAGACAGAAAGATTAAGGGAGTGAGAACTGGAGTGTGTGGTGGGAGAGGAGTTAGCAAGCACATGTTGTGGTCAATTCAGTCTAATCCAGATAAAATGCCTACTCTGTGCAAGGAACTGTGATGGAATATAAAGACAAAAGAAAAGTCCCTGCCCTCAGGGAGCTTATTTTCTGGAGGAGGGGAGGGATAAGCATATATGCACTAATTTTAAAAAATGTTTTATTAATGATCTTTAAAAAACCTGTCACCTCCCAATGATTCCCTCTCACCTCTCCCCTTCCAACAGAACTGTCTTTGAACAAATAAGAATAGTCAAGGAAAATAAACCAACACATTGGCCACATCTAAAACGTGTGCCTTGTTCTGCACCCATAGTCTACCATGTCTGTTGTGAGTCATGGGCTTCCTTCACTGTGAGTTCCCTCAAGACATGATTGGTTGCTACACTGATCAATTGTCTCAGTTTTTTTAGTGGTGTTTGCCTTGATATTGTGGTCTTCAAACAAATTGTTCTCTTGGCTTTGGGTAATTTGTTCTGTATAATTTCATAGATATTCCCCTGAGTCCTTTATATTTGCCATTTATTTACAGAGTAATAATATTAATTATCTTCACATATCATGATTTATGTAGCCACTCTCCCAATGACCTGCATTCATTTCCTTCCAGTTCTTTGCTATTATGAACAGTGTGGCAATCAATATTTTTGTATATGGAGGACTTTCCCTCTGTCTTTGGTCTACTTGGGCTATGTGTCAAGTTGTGGTATCCCTGGGAAATAGTTTAGTGACTTTCTTACTATAATTCCAAATTGTCTTCCAAAAATGTGTCCAATTCACAGCTTTACCAGCAGCACTTTAGTGTTCCTGTCTTCTCAGAACCCCTCCATCATTGACCAGTTAGATTTTCTTGTATTTGACAATCTGATGGGTATAAGGTGAAGCCTTAATATGTGGACACTTGTGGAGGAGAAAGCATAAATAACTAAGGCAATCTGGAAGGTTTGTTGTAAGGGGTAGTCCATGAGCTGAACCTTGAAGGAAGCTTCCACAGGAAGTCAAAGCTGTATGATCTAGCATTTCCAAGTGGCAAGATCCTCTCATGTTAGAATTATCCTTATTCTTCAGAATACCGATCTCTTGAACTTCTATAGCACTTTTTAACAATAGCTAGCATTTATAGAATGCTTTATGTTTGCAAAATGCATTACAAATATTATCCCATTTAATTCTCACAATAACCCTGGGAGGTAAGTGCTATTATCTCCATTGTACAGATGAGAGTACTGAGGTAGACAGAGATTAAGTGATTTGCCTAGGATCACAGCTAGTAAGTATCTGAGGCTGGATATGAACTCAGGTCTTTCTGACTCTAGGTTTGGTGTTCTATCGTGCTACCTAAATACCTGTAAGTTTTAAAAATATTTACCACCTTCAAACTGTTGGACTTGGAGCCAGGAAGGCCTGGGTTCAAATCTCACCTTTTTAAAAAATGTTTTTGAATCATAAATTTTTTTATTTAATTTATTCTCACAACACCTCTGTGAAGCAGGAGGACAAGGTATTTATTTGTGTGACCTGGTCAAGGTTTTAAAAATATTGCACTCTGTGAGTGTTTATGTTCAGCTGAGGGCATTATGTATCCAAACTGACAAACTGACTTCACTGTTATATACCAAATTGGCTCCCACAAAGTAGCTATATACAATGGAAAGCAGACTTTGGGGGCAAGGAAGATCTGTACCATCATAAAAAAAATTTGTGTTCCTTATTTTTGCCCTAGGTAGCTGCCTACCTTGCCTGTAACCAGTCTTTGTTCTGCTGTGATTAGGACTGATGTTATTATATTCATTTTACATATATTGAGAGGGATGCCTAGAGAGGGTAAATGATTTACCCGAAAGTCACACAGTGAGCTAGTAGCAAAATGAGGACTAGAACTCAAGTATTTTAACTATTAATGAAATTTTCTTTCTACCAAGCTTTCTCTTCCTCCACTCCAAGTAGGATGATTTTGTACCCTCTTTAGAAAATCAGGAACTAGGGGCAGCTAGGTGGCACAGTGAATAGAGCACTGACCCTGGAGTCAGGAGGACCTGAGTTCAAATTTGACCTCAGACGCTTGACACACTTACTTAGCTGTGTGACCTTGGGCAAGTCACTTAACCCCAATTGCCTTGCCTTCCCCCTCCCCTCCAAAAAAAGAAAAAAAAGAAAATCAGGAACTAGGAATTATAGATGTTGAGTTGGAAGGCATGCTAGAGGTCACCTAGGCACAATTCCATCATGTTAAAGATGAGGAAACAGAGACCCAGAAAGCTTAAATAATGTATCTAAGTTCACCTGAGTAGTAAGCAGCACATCCAGGAATGAACTGGGGTCTTCAAATGACAAACCTTTCCAAGTTCTTCCCCCTACACCACTCCAAGTTGTTGACACCCAGAGGATGAGGTTTCAAATCAAATAATCAATTTCAGGTGGGGAAGGTTATGAACTTGGGTCAGTGTCCTTGACCATGCCAAAGGCTACCCCACCACAGAACATGCTCAGAACAGAGGCACTCACAGAGGCAACATGTTTTTTTCCTTACAGAGCAACGCCAATGCTGGTACCAAAATGGCGGCTGTTGGCAGTACTGCCAGGACCAAGAATCCAGCCATGCAAGATGCTCCTGTGCTGAAGGCTACACCATAGCAGAGGACGGGATGAAGTGTGAGGAGGAAGGTGAATAAGATGTCCTATGGAGGGCTGGGAGGTGCAGTCTGATAGCAGAGGAGACCTGCCCAGAACACTTACCTAGGCATTTCCTCACCAGCTCAGTTATTGGGATATATACATTCTATTTGTGTTTTGAGAAAACTGAGATGTTGGGAAATGGGGTGGGAGAAACCCTGGTCATCGAGAAAGCAATGCAAGTGGATCTAAGGAAACAACTGGCCAGGTAAGAAGGGCATTAGCACTGTTGTGAGGGCTGCTCATCCTCCTTTGGTGTCTGCCTCATTCACCCAACTCCCACTGGTGACTCCCAGAAGCTGTAGCATGAGCTACGCCCCAGTAAAACTGAGTCCGCAGATGGGCTAAACCAGGTTGAGGGCAACCAAGGAGCTTCAAACCCATCAGTGAGTTAGAGGGGTGTCTACCCCAAGCATGTGAAGCCTTCCCCTGGTGGAAGGGGCAGATGAGAACAATATGTTCCAATGGCCATGACGGCGGCTGAAGCAGGCGCTGTGGAGAGCTTAGAGCTTGGTCAGAGGACAAAGACACCAAGGTCATCCACTGTATCCTGAGCCATTGCCAGTTGTCCTGACTTCTGTCCTGCCTCTGGATTTCAATAACTTTGGAAGAGAGAGTGAGGCTGATTATTTTGTGCAGCTCTGCCTCCCTTAAATCCAATTCATGCATGAGACAAAACATCGCCCCAGGACGTCACTGGATGAAAGACCAACAGCAACAAAACTCCAAAACCAACCAAAAAAACCCACGTACATTTTATAAAGTCCTATAGTCTCTCTTCATGATGCTCTTACACGGAGATACTTGTTTCCTGGCAGTGATGTCATGAAGTTACCTAGAAAAACGGTAATAATCACCCTCTTTATGTGTATGAAACTTCAAACACTTCCTCTGTCCCCCCACCCCCATTCTGTCCTAGCACAATGCCAAAAAACCCGTGGGCACTCGATAAATATTCGAGGCAGTGTGGTGTATTGGAAAGAAAACCTGGAATCAGACCTGGGTTCAAATTCCAACCCTGTTACGCGGGGCAAGTTACAACCTCCCTGAGGTTCCATAAAATGGGGAAAACAATACTCTGTGTCACAGGGTTCTTGCAAGAAAAGTGCATTTGTAAACCTTAAAGCATGAGTAATAATTAGAAGATGTATTATCCATGAAGTTATATAAAATAGAAGGGGAAATTGAGAATGAGGCTTGTGTTAGAGGAGACACACATGAGGAAAGCATGAGATTAGGATGTCAGAAAATCTTTGTTCAAATCTCTACTCTGATTTTTACTGTTTGCATGGCCCTGGGCGAGTCATTTAATGTCTCTAGACCTTAGTTTTCTTCTTTTTAATGAAAAGTTTAGACTAGATATTCTTTAATGTATCTTCTAGCTTAAAATTTTATAATTCTGAGATCAGTCAGCTAGCTAGTGACAATCTGGATTAGGCTCCAGGTCTCCCAACATTTGGCCTCATGTGCTTTGCCCCTAGGATTTCTGATGATGATGATGAGGTTGAGGTCAAGGATGATAATAATGGCAGCTAGTGTTTATAGTTTTAAGGTTCACAAAGCACTCTGCAAATGTTATCTCATTTTATCCTCACAACAATGCTTTTTAGGTAGTACTATTATATTATTCCTATTTTATAGTGAAGAAACTGAGGTAGACTGAGTTTAAGTGATTTTCCCAGAGCCACACAGTAAATGTCTGGAGATAGAATTTGATCTTGGGTTTTCCTGACTTCAAGTCTAAACCTCAATTTACTGTACCCTTTAGCTGCCTCATTAAATGAATCTGTTGTCCTAAAAAGGAAAAAAAAAACAAATCATTATTCCTTTTGTCATTGTGTTGTGTTCTATAAATGCAGAACTAGATTTCGAGAACCACAGGACTATGTGCATGTGGGTTTTGGATAACATGCTATTTAACAGTTATAAAGAACCCCAAAATAGGCACTAAAAGCCATTTTCCAACAATTTGGAATGTGGATTCCTCAATACTTTGGAATGTAGATTTAAGAGCTAATTGATACTCGTGCCAGAGACTGGACCTCAGTACAGAGACCATCTCTTCTTTCAGCCTTGTTTCCTTGTGGACTCATCAAAGTGCCCAACACCAGGGATCTTCATGAAGGACTCTCCCAGGACAACATGACATATGGAAACATGTCCTGGAACGCCACTGAAGAAGGGATTTCTTGGAGCAATGAGACAGGTGAGGACCAGGAAAAGAGGGATTCTATGAGGTTAAAGTTAGAGAAATGTAATCAATTACAAAATGGAAGGGAATCGATCTGATTCATCCCATCCACTCATGGAATATTTGTTCAATACCTGCTGTGTGCCTAGTGCTGTGTATGCAAGAGAAGGTGACATCATCTTATGGAACTTAGAATCTAGCTGGGGAGATGATTACCACAGGGAAAATTGTTGCAATACAAGAAAACCATGATTCTCACCTCTTCATAAATCCTTCACTGAACACTGAATCCCCCAATGAATTATACAGGGCGCTCCAAAAGTCTTAGTGCAGCTGTAAGCTTTAATAGTTTTTAATAGCTTAAAACTATACTAAGGCTTTTGGAACACCTTATGCCATTTATAGTCCTTATTTAGTGCTTCATATATATAAATATAATAACATAATGTGTTATTATAGGTATATATATTAATCTATAATGATAAGATACATACTATAAGGAAATATATAAAATATATTTGTATACTGTCTTATACCCATTGGATCGTACATGTAGAACTAGAAGGGTAAAATGAATAGTAGAAACCCAACAGATATTTATTGTTGATTGTCGAATGAGTGATGCCTGGCATGTGTTTGGAGTGGTGGACTTGGATCTGGAAAGCCATGGGTTAAATCCTCACCTTTAACATTTAATAGCTATATGCCCATGGGCAAGTGATCTAGCCTCTCTGAGACTCAGTTTTTTTCATCTGTAAATGGAAGGTCTAAGATTAGATGGCTTCTAAGGGCCCTTCCAACTCTAAATCTATGATCGATCCTTTCTCCTACTGTAAGGTGATGTAAGAATTCAGAAAAGGGAGGGAGAAGTTGAATGGCACAGTGAGAGAGAAAGAGAGAGAGAGAGAGAGAGAGAGAGAGAGAGAGAGAG
>NW_027187325.1:71259-138222 GCF_028583685.1 Petaurus breviceps papuanus | reverse complement strand
AGAGAGAGAGAGAGAGAGAGAGAGAGAGAGAGAGAGAGAGAGAGAGGAAGGAAGGAAGGAAGGAGAGAGAAAAGAGAAAGAAAGAGAGAAAGAGAAAGAAAGAAAGAAAGAAAAAGAAAGAAAGAAAGAAAGGAAGATAGATAGATAGAAAGAAAGCCTTCAGTGTGGCTCAGAGAAGGCTTCTTGGGAGTGGTAGGAAATGGAGCTGGACACTGGAAGGGTAAGTAGGGTTTGACCATGATAAGACAGGAGGCAAAATGGGGAATATACTACACAGGAAGCAGTGTGTAGGGCTCATGAGCAGACTTGCTTGGTGAGAACAGAGGGTACCTATTGAGAAATGATAGAAGATGGGGTTGGGAATGCAGGCAAGGTCTAAATTGCAGCAGACCCTAACTCATGTTCTTCCTATTGTAGAGGACAGAACCAAGATCATTGGAGGATCTTCCTGTCACCTGGGAAAGTGCCCATGGCAGGTAACATGTTTCTCTTTGTAGGTCTGGTCTTTGTCTTTCCATCTTCCATCTTCCTTCAGTGGCGGAGTGAGAAAAAAGTTTGGAAAAATAGGGGAAATTGACAAAGCTCTGTTCTAAAAGTCCTGCTTTTTTTTTTTTTAAAACCTGCTGCCTCTATAATCTGTCCATTTCCTGGTGTTTACATCTGTGAGAGGTCAGGATGGGAGAAAAAGGATGATTTGCCTACACATTTCTTCCATAGCCCAGGAGATTTTCCTTTCTTTATAAAATAAAGTTTCTGTTGAAATATTTCTTTTAAATATATTCTAAATAACAATACTCACTTTTTTTTTTTTTGGCTTTTTTGGAGGGCAATTGAGGTTAAGTGACTTGCCCAAAGTCACATAGCTAGTTTTTGTGTTAAGTGTCTGAGGCTGGATTTGAACTCAGGTCCTCCTGACTCCAGGGCCGGTGCTCTATTCACTGCCCCACCTAGCCGCCCCTACAACACTACTCACTTTCTAGTGATGCCCCCTACCTCTAATAGAACCCTCCTTTGTAACAAGTATCATCAAGCCAAAAAAAAAAATCAACACATTGGTCACATGAAAATTGTATGCCTCACTGCTTACCTACTGTCTATATTAGCTCTTTGCCAAGAGGTAAGAGGTGTGCTTCCTCACTAGTCCCAGGGGACTTTCCTAAAAATCTGCCTCTGTCTCTGGTGGGACAGAGAGCCAATGGAGATCGTAAGGCAGGAGCCACACTGGCCTGTTTACCGTGCAAGGTCATGAAAAAGGACTTATATCCTTTCATTTGGCTAAAGCTACTGTGCACATGGGAAGTCTGGGGTTGCTGGGCTCTGTATGGATTTTTCCATATTTCCATGATTTGTTCAGTCTTGGTGTTGTTCACAGCACATGCTATGCTACACAGGGACTTACTGTTATCATTAATGAACAAGTAAACAAGGATACACAGTGATAACAGAAATAGTGTGTGCAGGGTACCATAGAAAGGTGACTTTGGGAGAAGGTGACTTCATTTCCCTCCCCTAAGGTCTTGATCTGGAATGAAAAGAACCATGACTTCTGTGGTGGAAGTTTAATCAGCAGTCGCTGGGTGGTCACCGCTGCACACTGCCTGGAGAGCATGAAGCCACACTACGTGACTCTAGGTGAGTGAGACCCATTGCCAAAGGTGCCCTAAAGTTCATGCTTCTCAGCTAAATTCCACAGACTTAGCTATCATTCAAGGAAAATCAGAAGTTGCCAATCATCAGCAAACCATTTACTCAGTACCTACTACATCCAGGACACTTTGCTAATGATCACATACCCCAGCCAACTTCTCTCTTATGAAAAAGAAAAAGCTCACATAAAACGAAGAGAAAATAATATGAACCATTGAACTACCGATACCTAAATTCTGGGGTAATTGTGATTCCTTTATTCTCCACTTAAGCTCATCTTCCACTGGAAGCACTCTGATCATCGGCTTATTTCCTCATACGCTTATCACTCCTGGGTGGCAGTGGGAGGAAGCTTTAATTTTAAAGGTCCTTTAACTTCAGCATTAGATGGTTCCCTGAGGCTGGATGGTCATTCTATCCTAGAGTTAGTGACTGGACTAAGGGAAATCCTATGGGACTACTTTTATATTTATCCACTTCTTGCACGTCCTCAAGTCTAATAGGTGACTTCCCTGGAATTTCACTTCTGCAACATTTTTGTTCACTTGGAAGTTCCCTCGGTTCATTGTATTATGACTAGAAGGGGCAGTGTGTTACAATGATAAGAATATGGAATTTGGAGTTGGAATTCCTAGATTCGAATCCCACATCTCTTATTTACTGCCTGGTTGAATTTGGGCATGACACATTTCTTTTGGATTTTCAGTTTCCTTGGCTGTAAAATCAGGAGGTTGAACTACATGGTTTCTAAAGTTTTTTCTGTCTCTAAGTTGAGGTTCCTGTGATTTTTAAGGTCCCTTCCAGCTCTAGATTTTATGACCTCAATTAGTACCCCCAAGTTCTCTATAATTTTTTTTTTTAATTTGGAAGTGGATTTTATTACTGTGGGACTGTCAGGGTCACATACCCAGATCAGTGAGTTGGCATGGACAATGTGCTGGTTTTTAAAGGATTACGATAGTCAGGTTATGTAAGCTGAAACTACAATCGGTATATATGGTCAGTGTATATTTGAATTTTCCTGCACCCACGAAGTTTTTCCCTAGGCTGAGGGACAGGGAACCTAGAATGGGCAGAGATGGGGAATATCTGGTAGGGGGGTGGGGTGGGCAGGGGACGGAGAAGAATGGAGCAGGGATTTTATCCCAGGCTGAAATTCCTGCTCACAGATCAATTAGGGGAGGATCACATCAAATAGGTGGAGTTGTGTTCAACATTCCCTACTTTTCTTTGTAGCTATGTCAAACCTTTGACATGGCTGGGGCCACATCATCCAATTCCATTTCTAAAGGATGGTAGCAGGGGTCCCTGACTATTAACATTTTAACAGAGTTGACACGGGACTTGACAAATTGTAGAAAGCAATTAATGAGACAGGGTCCTACAGTCAGGGCTATGGTCAGGAGAAGGAGAGGATCAACCAAGGCTGATGCCCATGTAGTGAGCCAGGGGGATGTCTTGAACAGAAACTGATACCAATTCTCAGAATTTTCCAGCTCCCTCTGTCTATTAGCAATATTCTGGCGTACCAACTTCAGACTCTCCTGCACCACTCCAGAATTGTTTGCATAGAAGCAACAAGCCTCACCAAGGGCTACACACAGGCCACCCTGTTTAAGAAAAAGAAGGTCAAGGCCTCTGTGGTTCTGTCTTTCCAGGACTGAGATGGACTGCTCTATGTGGGAGAGGTCAATATTTACCTGTGTACTTAAGGCCTGATAGTTGGCCTCCCCCTTAATCAAAGCTGCCATCCTGGTTGCTACAGATCCCACAAGGCCCAAGCCCACTGAAGGATGAGGAGTGGTACTGCCAGCCTTTGGTGGTGGCTCAGTTGCCCTTCTGGGGAAAAGTAATGCCAACCTTGTTCACCTGGAAGAAGGGTGACCCGGGGAATTATGGCCACTAGGATACACAGGGGCCCTCAGTGTGTTGTTTTCTGAGGAACACTGTAGCAGAAACACACTGGGTAAGGCCATCGTGGCATGCCCACCAGGCTCCTAGAGGGGCTGGAAAGTAGTCTGAGCTAGAGGCCCGAATCTCCTGGGCTGGTCCACAAAATGAGCTGTACCTAGAGCTGGATAAAGGAGTGCTGGATGATATGAGGCAGATACCCGTTCCCTGTACATCCCCGAGGGTGAGCCTTGGGTGGTCCCACTCACAATTCTCTGTGCTGGAAGTAGGGGTGACCGAGGCATTTAGTGCCACCCCTACATAGTAAGGAGGCTGGGGTTCAACACAGATCCAGCAATCTTTTCCCAACTTGTGGTTAGGGCTGTTAAGTGTTCTGTGAACAGCTGACAGGAGGGTAAGTAAGGGGGCCTGATAGTTGTGAGATTCCTGAATCTTTCAAGGGGGGGGGGGGGCGTATGACCTGACTGGGGCCCATGTGGTGACAGCTGGTATTGTGATTTGGACATCGGGGTTCCCTATTGGGGCAGGGATAGCCAAGTCCCCTTTGGGACCAATGGGGTGACGACCAGGTGGGGGCACAGGAGGCTACTTGGTTACAGTTAGTATTACCGTCTTTCCCACCTGCCTCCTCCTCCTCAGGGACTATGATTCCCAGGACCTGAGAGACTGGGACTCCCCGGGCGGGGTCAGAGGGGTTTTGAATGGTGAGATCGAGCATGGGTGGCCAGGTGTCAGACCCGATTGTATGGATTCGGAACAATGGGTCCGATCCCCCACTGCCGCCTGCCCTGTAGCACTGGGAGGCACTGGGTCTAGAAGAGGGCAGGTGGTAAGCTGTGACACAAGCGCGGGCGCATGGACATCCTGTATCTGAACAGGGCAGGTAGCCTGCATCTGCTGGTGGGCCCCCAAATAGTCCAGTTCGGGAGGAAAAGGGAGTTGAGGGGGAGCCGTATATGTTCTGGGTTCTGGAAAGTCCAGGATTGTCCATTTCCTGTGGTCACCACCCAGGTATAGCTTGGTCTGGGGGCATGGGGATTGTGGGGGACCGCGCAAGGAGGTAAAAGGAGGATCAGGAAGGGGATGGGATAAGTCTTAGCTTTAGGGGGTCCTCGCGGACTTCTGCTTTCCATGCTGAGGTGACAGCAGGCTTCACTCTGGTAGAATGGAGCCAGGTGGGGATGGAGTCCACTTTGACAGCAGTGGGCACAGTGAGGATGACCTCGGCCCCAGACCCGCAGTGGTGAATTTCTTTATCAGCACAGAAGCTGAGGCTGAGCTTGGGACGGGGAGGGCGGTGCGGACTGAGGGGAGGGATTTCTTGAGTCGCCTGCAGACCCCGTCGGAACTGCTGCACACGCAGCCGGGGTCCGGGGCGCCGGGCCGGGGGAGCCCAGTCCGTTCCGTTTGTTGAACAGCTTCTGGAAGAGGGTCGGGGGCATCTTGGCTGGGTCAGGTCAGGCCACACCAGACCCAGCGCGGGGCCGAGCGACACTGGATCTTTCCGTGGGGCCCCGACAGTGGCGAGATGTGTAACGGGGAAGGGGGCTGCGGGGACCCGGGCCCCTCTGGTTCGGCCCAGCGGCCGCCCCCATTGGTGTCAGTCACATGACCTCTGTAATTTCTTAATGGCCAACTCTAGCTTTTTGGCTTGAGGTTTAATAGCTATCATCTGAAGGGGGAAAAGCCACACTTTCAATGCCTTTTTAAATCACGAAATGGCCAAGAATGTCTGGAGTGCACGGAGGGGAGTCCAGTTCTGTTATAAAGCTGTGGGGATTCAAAAGGAATCATACCCACAGTCAGTCCCAGGCTGTCTCTGCCTTTCTGACAAAGCCACCCGAGCTCACATACCTCCTCTGCACTGTGAGAGATGCACAGCTGTCAACTGATGTTGCCGTTGCTTCAAGACTTTGGGGGGGCTTCTCTTTGGAAATACCTTCAGGAAAGGTTTTTAAGCCACAAAAGGAAAGGGATGCCCCTATTTTATAAATGACATCTTGGTCTGGGCCTGTGTAGTATTTGGTGCAGTGACTGGAGCAGTGAATCTGGAGTCAGAAAAACCTAGTAATAACTGTGCAATAACCCTCCAGCAAGTCACTCAACCACGCTGGGTCTTAGTTTCCTTATTTGAAAAATGAAAGGGGTTGTACTAGATGGCCCTTGAAATCCCTTCCAGCTTTAACTGGATGAAAAAGGAACAATCTAGTTTGGTCATTCAGCTTATATTAACTACCACACAGGAGTGTTGTGAGAAAAGTATTTTGTAAACCTTAAAGCATAAGTTGTCAGTGCCTGGCATGCAGCAAGTGCTTAATAAATGCTACACTGATTGTTATTATTATTGCAATTTTTTTCTTACTACTTAGCAGGTGACTCTGAATCACTTTTGATTGTTTCTAAAAAGCAGAGCTATCCTCAAAGAATAGAGATTTGTTACAATTAAGGATATACTACTTTTCCTTCATGGAAACTCCTTCCCCCATGAAAACTCTGCAAGTTTTAGAAAGTTGTTTGATGGGAATGAGAATTTAAGTGACTTTCTCAGGATCACAAAGCCATTCCATTGTTGTTGTTCAGTCATTTCAGAATGTTGATTCTTTGTGATCCTGGTTTTCTTGGCAAAGATACTGGAGTGGTTTGTCATTTCCTTCTCCAGTTCATTTTAAAGATGAGAAAACTGAGGCAAACAGGGTTGAGTGACTTGCCCAGTGTCACAAAACTAGTGAGTGACTGGATCTGGATTTGAACTCAGGTCTTCTTGACCCCAGGCTTGGGGCTCTCTACCCACCGTCCCACTTGGCTGGTCCATTCCATTAGAGGTAGCATTTAAATTCAGGTCTTTCAGATGCCAGTCTCTACCCATTCTACCACACAGCCTCTTGCCACTGAGGGCATCCAAAAGGATGTGATGCTGCCTATGAAGGCCATTTCCAAAGAGAAGCTCCCCCTAAGTCCCTGGAATAACCATCATTACTTGTGTGATTTGTTAACAACCATGGCAGAGCTTAAAGGTTCACCAAAGGCTTCACATACATCATCCATCACATTTAATTCCAACAACCCCGTGAGGGCGGTGCTATTATAATTTTACAGGGGACAAAACTAAGACTCCTAAACATTAAGTGATAAGCCCAATAAATGCTGAGATGAGATGTGAATCCTGGGTAGCCCGACTCCAAGTCTAGAATCTTACCGTAGTATAACCTCGAATAATTAAATGCTATTTGGGATATCTCAAACTATCACGTAAATAGGAATTTAGAGAAGAGTAAGCTATATCGTTTCCAAGTTTTCCATGTCTGAAGACACCATAGTCATCTTTTATTTTTGAGGCTGCTAGGTGGCATGGTGAATAGTGCTGGGGTGGGAGTCAGGAAGAAGCGAGTTCAAATCCAGCCTCAGACACTTATTAGCTGTGTGACCCTGGGCAAGTCACTTAGCCTCTGCCATCTGTAAAATAGGGAAAATAATGGCATCTACCTCCCAGGGTTGTTGTGAGGATCAAATGAGATTGTACTTGTAAAACACTTAGATAAGCACCATATAAATGTTAGTTGTTGCTGTCATTATATACCAATGTAGGTGATCACGACAAATTTTTAAGAGAGCCAAGTGAAGAGAAGATTCCCGTGAAGGAAATTCATATGCACCCTTACTACGTCTTTGAGAACTATGACAATGACATGGCCCTTCTCTACCTGAGCCGAGATGTGGTTTTTAACAAATACATCCTTCCTATTTGCCTTCCCAACCATAACCTGGGAACACTGCTAACGAAAGAAGGGAAGATAGCGATGGTGAGTGGGTGGGGATCCACATACTACCTAGGTCCTTCGTCCCGTTTCCTCATGCGTGTGGATTTACAAGTCATCAGCATGGAAACCTGCCGGAAATCAACAAACAAGATAATCACAGATAACATGTTCTGTGCGGGTTACAGCATGGAGGTGAAGGACTCTTGTAAGGGAGACAGTGGTGGGCCCCTGGCTGTGTTCTACCGGGATACCTGGTACCTGCTAGGTGTTATCAGCTGGGGAGAAGGCTGTGCTGAAGAAGGCAAGTATGGCGTCTACACTCGAGTTTCCAATTACGTTTCATGGATCAAAGAGACCATTGAAGCTGTGCCCAAGGCCAGCGATGTAACTCCAACTTCAAAATGAATAATGATCTGACCAGAGTATACCTATCATGGTAGGAAGGAGTATTCCCAAACCTGTTGACTTAGTGTGGAAGGCTGAGGACACCTAATGTCAAGTGAGACTTCATGCTCCCCAGTGTTTTTAGTAAATAAAAATAACCTACAAAGGCATATATTATAATTTGATAAAAGATTTATTTAAAATGCTACTAAAGGCCATTATCTGGAAACAACTTAATTCATTATCCAGAATCAACTGAGGTAAAAAAAAAAATAAACAACCTGGAGGGAACTAGGTCTCATCTTCTCCATTTTGCTTAAAGGAAGCAAACTAAGGAATGGAAAGGTGCCTCTGAGCAGTGGATCTGCCAGGGATTATATAGAATTGAACTGAATTGTATTTGAATGTCTAGAGGATTTTTTTGGTTTCTTCATCTTGAATTTGAGTAAAATACCAGTGTTCAGGTAGGCAGGAAAACTTTGACCCCCCCCCCAATGTGTATGTAGGTACACACATGCATACACACAAAACACATGAGCACATATGTAAAATATGCTAACACACATATATGCATGCATACTATGTACGGATAAACAGTATAAATATACACATATATGTACACAATATGCATGTGTACATATACATACAAAATGCATAGAGCACTGGCTCTGGAGTCAGGAGGACCTGAATTAAAATCTGACCTCAGATTCTTAATAGCTGCGTGACCCTGGGCAAATCACTTAACCCCAGTTGCTTCCCCTGCCCCAAATGTATACATATACAAATGTGTATATATACTATATATGTGTATGCTCTATACATAATTTGAAATTTGTAGTTTCACAAAGAAATCTTCTTTTCCTGTGCTACTTTGTATTCAGAGATTCTCTTTGTTGTTTGTTAAATTGAGAATAAAATAAACTAAAATAAGAAAGAGGTCAGTGTTATCAATTCTCTTTTTTGGAAGACTAGGGCTGCTACTTACATCCATGTGAGTTCTCCCAACTCTCTCTGAGACGTGAAGAACAGACACGACCAAACCTGAGAAAACAAGTATATGTAGTTATTACATGACAAGGAAATATGAGAGGTAATGTCTATGTGGGGACAGAAATATATGCCAAGAGCCACATTAGATTCAAAGCTCAAATCACTGACAAGCAAACTTTTCTATACCCACCTATACCCTTTAAGTCCTAACTATTTCTGTAAAGCTCAATTATAGACACTCACTGAATTCTTACTCTATCATGGTCAGTCCCTTAAAAAGTATCTCT
The DNA here is from genome assembly GCF_028583685.1 of Petaurus breviceps papuanus. Classification (NCBI taxonomy): domain Eukaryota; kingdom Metazoa; phylum Chordata; class Mammalia; order Diprotodontia; family Petauridae; genus Petaurus; species Petaurus breviceps. The sequence goes on along the minus strand of NW_027187325.1, from coordinate 129,245 downwards.
GAATCTTCCTATTTGCCGGGTATGTGCTAAGTGATGGGGATAGGAAGAACAGTCAGACCCTATCTTCAAAGAGCTCACAGTCTAATGGGGAGAGAATAGTCAAATAACTACCTGTGAACAAAGTATACACAGGGATAAACTGGAGATAATCGAGAGAGGAAAGGCACTAAGATTAAGGAGGATCAGAAAAGACTTCTCATAGAAGTTGGGATTTTAGCAGGAACTCGCAGGGAGGCAGAGGAGGGAAAGCATTCTAGGCATGGGGGATGGCTGATGAAAGCATTCTTTTTATATTTATTTTGTATATACTTGTCCCTGTCCTTACTGTCCACCCCATTAGAATATAGGCTCCTGCTGATCATTTCATTCATTGTATTTATATCCCCAGTACCTAACATGGTGCCTGGCACACAGTAGGTGCTTAATAAATGTTTGATTTATAGAGTTGTGCACTTTTTTAAAGCTGCCCAGGGAAAAACTCAACATATACTCTATAAAAATTTCACCAAACTTCAAATTTGGAGAACAATTTGGTAGTAAGCTATAAAAGCTACAAATGTAATCATACTCTTTGACTCAAAGGTCCCATTATTAGGGCTATGGCCCAGAAAACATTATAAAAAAATTAAAAGACATGTTTGTTCAAATATATTGTCACCCTATTTGTAAACTGGAAACCAAAATGTCCAAAAAATGAGTCCTAGCTCAGTAAACTGTGGCATACTCAAGTAATAGAATACTATAACACAATTTTAAAAAGATCTTTATGAAATAATATAAAACAAAGAAAACAAAACCAGAAGAGAGTACATAGTGTAACTATATTTAAAAAATGTACAGGGATGAATGGACAAGGAAAGGTGAAGGGGGCTTGCAGTAACTGACAAGTTGTTATGAACACTTTATATGATCAAATTTATCCGTTCAAATGTAGATAACTGAAATGCAAATTTAAAAGTTTATTGATGTTTCAAGTTTTCAAAAAACATACTTTTCCACCCCGCTTGGCCCTCCCCCTAGTCAAAAAAAGGATTCAGGTGATTTTTGTAGCAAAATTTCCCCCATCACGTTTATAGATTACAATAAAACTAAATAGGCCAATTCCAAGATTACCCTCGAAAAACAACATACAACTATAGAATTTCAGAGCTCCTCTGTTGGATTCCCTTAGAATTTTTTCCTGGCCTGGTCTCATTCTCCATGTCCTTTTGGGCAATCTATGTGCTAACCCCACTAGGGTGGGGGCACAACACACACACATCTATGTTTACATATCTACATATAGATATAGATAGAACGATAGATACTTGTAATTTAAGGAAGGAGAGAACACTAAAACCTGGGGTGTTAGTGGTCAAGTAGAGCTTTGAGTATAAGTTGGCACCTGAGTTGAGACCTAAAGAATCTAAGGGGGAGGTGAGGAGGGAAGTGCATTAACAGCTATTTGGAGACAGTTTGTCCATAGACACTGAGGGAGAAGAGGAGAGGCTGAGGTTGGGCAAAGTAGCCCAGTTTGACTGGAAAATAGTGTGTAAAGAAAGTCTGGAATGGTTGGTGGGAGTGACTAGAGATGAAGCACAATGCGGAGAGAGACCAGGCTTCAAGTCAAAGGTCTTGGATTCATATCCCTGCCCTGTTAATGTATGACCTGAGCAAGTCACATTTGGGCCTTAAGCTTTCTTATCTGTAAAAATGAGGGCATGGGCCTGGATGGATGATCTCTGAGGGACCCTTTCAGCTTTATATCTGTGAAAGAATGAAAAGAACTTCAATATCTTCTTGTTTAGACATGCAAGGTAAGACCAGTGGAATTGTTCTTTTACAAACAGCACAACTCCCTTGAGACAAGAACATTCCTTTTCTCCATCCCCATTCATCTCTTTAACTGCAGAAATGAGACATTTAATATATGAAGGCACTTCTCTTTCCTCCTAGGGAAGCTTCCAAAGATTTCTAAGAGCTATCTACTTGGCTTACTGGTTCATAAAGACTGAGAGTAAAATGGCCCCAGAAAGACCATTTTTGGCACTCAGAGCTAAACCTTCCCCAAATCTAACCCATTCCCCACCTACTGATTTCACATTCATAGCTAAAACAGATCCTGACACATCTTGAACTCACTCAGTATGGAAATCATATATGAGCAATAGCATTTTTGTTTCTCCAGGCCCATTGCAATAAATGATGAATGAATGGATAAAATCCTCTTGCCTGGCCTTCCATGAAATAAACTCACCCAGCTAGCTCCCGGGTATCTGAAAATCCAAACTCCCTAGTCCTGACCTATTAACTTGAGTGACTAAAATTGTACCTTGGTTTATAGAACAGCAATACTCATTAAAAATGCTGTGCAAATTAAGATTGTATATATCTAATCCTATTTTAGATGTTCTACAGGAGCTTGATATTAAAAGGGATCCTAGAGTGACTCTTTTCACAGGACCTGTGATGCTGAAAGTGAAACAAAATGCACAGAACACACAATTCTCCAAAGGGAGAATTTTTGAAAGAGTGGGATATGCCCTACCCCTTTTCACCATGAGCATCTGAGTGCCAAGTAAGTCTTGTGAAGCATACATCTTACAGGTTATGGTGTATATTTATACCTCGAGAGAAAAGACAAGGTTAACCCAAGAGACCTGAAATCTTGAGTCGTTTTTTGCCCCCTGCATTTCCATTGTAATAATTTCAGCCTATCATTCCATTATGAAAGGCTGGTGCTAGCTATCCCTCCGGATTTTTTACATATGCAAAATGTATCTGGTCTACATAGGCCTCATCACCTAACCTTCTTCTCCCTGCCTCATCTATTCCCACTGCAGTCTAGCCCCCAATCAGCTATCAAATCGACCTTCCCAAAGTACCTCGAACCTTGTCACTTCTATTAAAAAAATTCCAGTGTTCTCTTAAGAATCAAATACAAAATCCTTTTTGGTTTTCAAAGCCTTTCATAACCTTGATCCTTCCTTCTTTTCCAAATACTTTGTGATAAGCGACACTGGTTCCCTTGCTGTTCCTTGCATACAGCACTCCATCTCCTGGATGCATTTTCACTGGCTATCTTCCATGCTTAGAAATTTCTCCCTCCACCTCTGCCTCCTGGATTTCTTCAATTCCCAATCAAAATCCCACCTATTGCAAAAGCCTTCCCTGGTGCCTCTTAATGCCAGTATCTTTTCCCTGAAAGTATCTCCAATTCACCCTGTATCTGGCTTATTTGTATGTAATTGTTTTCATGCTGCCTTATCCACTAGATTATGAGCTCCTCTGAGGATAAGAACTATTTTTAACTTTCTCTGTATACTCAGTGTTTAGTAAAATGCCTGTAGAGCACTAGCCCTGGAGTTGGGAGGACCTGGGTTCAAATCCAGCCTCAGACATTTGACACTCACTGTGCGACCTTGGGCAAGTCACTTAACCCAATTGCCTTCCCCCCTCCAAAAAAAAAATGCCTGGTACATAGTAAACACTTAACAAATACTTGATGACTTGTTGATACCTACATGTTCATGAGACCAGATATTCCATACTGCCTCCATAGCACCAAAGTTGTTTGGGGATGCCCTACTGTTATTTGGCTGTCTTCATGAAAGGATGTCTCTCTCTCAGGAGAGCCTGCTGCCATTATAACAGGAAAATGAGAGGATCCAGAGATGGCAACATGATTAGGATGACACTTTATGCTGGTGTGGAAAGAGATGACAGGCCAGGAATAAAGCAATGGCTAATGCAGACCAGCAAACAGTGGGATCCACTCTCCCATAAGCATGGAAGAAGGTAAGTATTCTTTAAAACTTTCCTCAATCCCACTGTCAGGAACAGAAATACTAAAAAATACAAACTTGGACCATATTCCCTAGATCTCTCATTTAAAGACTAGTTATGTTTGAACTTGGTGAAAGAATCTTAATCTTTTTATTATTTTTCTGGGAGATATGCTACATATATTTGATACTGTCAGGGAATATTTCACTGTTTATCAGTTTCCTAAGGAGATTCATTTCAGAAATGTAACCTTTTTTGATTGGAAGTATTTTCAAAATTTGCATCATTTCCTTGAAATGGAATCTCTTTTCCTTAAAGCTTTGAGGTTATCATAAGGGACGTCAATTCTTGTCCTGTATTATATATTGCACTGATGAACTCCAAAGGTCAGTGGGGTGTGGAGTCTTTTTTGTCCCTATGCTAAAATAGGCCAAAATGTGTTTTTTTGTCTTCTTGTAAGAGTCAACCTCAGGGCTGTATAGGTATCCACACAATGTTAACAACAACAAAACAAACCTGGAGGAAGAGCTCAGGTACACTGGGTAAATTCTTTCTGGAGAATTTATGGAAGGCCTAAGACAAGAATCACTCGCACAGGATGAGAAATTATAATGGATTTCAAATTGCACTGCTGTAGGGTGGGGCCCCAAATCAATGAGGGAACAGATTCGGTGAAATATTAAGACGTCTTCCTCTGTTGTCAGCACACCCACCTCAGCAGCATTCCCTCCTCAATTTGTTGCTGTCACTCTGTGTCCCATGAAACCAGACAATTAAGTTTGTTAGAATGTATAGAATAAGAGGGCCTTTCAGTGGATCTGTGTGGAGACATGTAGCCTGGGGAACGGGGGGGGGGGGGTCGTCTATATTCAAGTCTCTTGACTGTGCTCTGGATAACTGAGGCTGTTGCTTCTCTAGTTAATTATCATAGCCCTATTTCCATCTATTGGAGAGTGAACTGCTGCTGTACCGGATCATCTTTCTGGAACTTAGCACTGTAGGCTACTAAAAAAATTCTTAGACATAAAATCTTGCATAAAATCAAATGGATTAGGCAACCTGGCAATCTAAAGAATATGGAAGAAACATGAGAATGTTGAAAAACCTTCCAAAATAGCTACAGCTCTTTTAACTTCTCTCATAAAGCACGCCATGTGATTTTCTATCATAAACACATTTCTTCTGAAACAATGAAGAGACAGCTTCCCAAAACCAGATGGGCGTTTATTGTCTAAAGTCTGAAACAGCACAACAAGTATTCATCTGTACAAAGTACACAACAGAACGGCTTAAATACAACTGGGAGAGAGGCCCTTGGAGTCTCAGTCCAAGGACACAATACAGAAGTTGAACCAACAATTTACAGATACACTAAAAAATTTAAAATGTCATCCTTTCCCAAGAGTCCAATGGTGTGTTTCTTACAGTAAAGATGAAAGATGTCATCAGCAAGGTCACAATGGCATTTTATTGCCTTCAATGCTGATTTTCACTGCATGAGCAGATCTGCTTTTTTTCCGTATATCTGTGAATTTCCGCATCTGTTTATCTAATCGACTGATTCCCTTCTTAGAAGTCCCCTGAAACTAATAGATAAAAAAAATAGTTAAAAAAATAGCATAAATTGAAAACACACAGTTTTATCTTCCATCAATGGAAATACAGCAGTCAAATTATCTTCTATAATTATAACAAGATGCTTTGGTGGGCTAAGGACTAGCAAGACAAATGTGCACAGCAGGTGGTAACAATAATTCACACATTTATGATATTGCATTAGAGCTGAAGGAATGTTGCCAGTGCTTATTTATTGTTACTTAGTACATGGAAAATTTCCTAAGGTGACTGACTCATAGGTTAAAAAGTAAAAAAAAGAAAAAGAGAGCAACCCTGCCCTATTCTATTTGATTAGAATTAAGCTCATAGTAAGACCACTTAAAACCCACAATCCCACAGAGGGCACAAAAGAGTATAAACCTTACAAGACAATGGGGACGTGTACATAAGAGGAGAAGAAAATACCAACAAGTCAGAAGAATCTAAAGAGTAAGAAATAAGTAATAACTAACTCATTTTATATGCAGGAATATTTACAAAGAAAAGGGGGGAAAAAGAAATTTCTTAATTGAAGGAACTTAAAACTCATAAAAATTGTCTGAAATAATGAACAAATCCAGATTTGTCACTACAAATTAAGACATTTTAACTTTATTACCTACCTCTAGTTATCCTTTATATTTAATAGCTCTACTATTGTTCTTTTATAATCTACGATAACCATGTGTAACTCTTAAGTATTCTGGAGTTAAAGAAAATGGTCATTATTTTCCATTATAAAAACATTTATCATCCTAGGTTCTCTGTGGCTTTCTACCTCGCTGTAGAGGCCTGAAAGAGGACACTCCTATCTTGCACTGTTTATCTCTGAAAATACAGTGGGCTCCTAAGTGCATGGTGGATGTGACTCACTGGGCTTACAATCAAGCACCACTGCTACCCCAGTACACAGAGAGGAAGAAATAGAGTTTTCAAATATATCGTGTGCCTGCCCATATATCTTTTGGCCTCCAGCACTAATCAGCATGAGATTTTTAGCAAGTCTCACAATCTTTCTGAACTCATCTGGAACCTAAGGTAGTCAGACTAGTCAGAGGTTCTTAATCTGAGGTTTGTGAATTTGCTTTTTAAAAAATATTTTGCTAACTGTATCTCAAATCATTTGAACTGATTTCTTTTGTATTTTTATGTATTCTATACATGTAAAAACCTTATCCTGTGAAGGGGTTATAAGTTTCCATCAGACTAACAAAGAAGATCCACGATGCAAAAGAACATAACCCCTAGCCTAAGATGATCTCTGAGGTTCAGCTCTAAAATTCCATGATCCCTCTTAAACTGTACGGCCTTTGAAAGCACAGGTTATGTATTAATTCATCTTAATCCAATGAAACTGAAATATACACATAGGTAGCACTTAATGCATCCTGACACAACACAGAAGTTACTTCATGTATGCCCAATGAAGAAAAGTGATGCCTTCCTCTTCAGGAATGCTACAGTTCTCAAATCTGACACTAGATGGCAGCAACTGAGAGGAGAGATAATAGAAGGGGAAAGAAAATTCAGAAGTAGAAAGAGGCTTTTTGAAGAGAGGAAAGACAAAAGGGTTGGGAGGGAGGCAGAAAGAAACAGGGGTAAGGGAGAGGAAAGAGACTGCAGGGAAGAAGAGGAAATGAAAAGATGCAAAGAAAGGGAGATGGACAAAGGAAGAGAAGTAAGGAGGAAAGAGGGTTTTAGGACCTATCTATGATGCCTTTACGATGTCTATGAAAAGGACTGAGTGTCCATCTCAGTAAGACATAATAGACAGCAGCTTTTAAAAAGTAATTTCTGATTTTGAATGTGTCATCTCCCTTGTTATCACTCAGGGACTCAAAAAGACTGTCTTGTTAAAAGCATGATTTGAACAAAATTATTCTGAAAGGCACCTGTAATCTGTAGTCTATGACGACAAATTTAAGGATACCTGAATTATATGTCAGGGTCATAATCACAAATGACAAAGTTTGGCATTCCTGGTTAAGACAGTGAGTGCACTCTCTTCACTCCATAAACACTATTAGCTAAAGCACATGCAGGGGTTCACACTTGCTCAGAGATACCTCTCTGATAAACTCAGGTTTACAAGGGCATCCTGTTGCCTTCAATGCTGAACTTGACAGCCCGGTGCATTTTGCTGAGTCGTTTCTGTTCTGCAAATCGCCTCTTGTGTTTCTCCAAGCGGCTTAAGCCTTTTCTAAGAATACCAGGCTAGAAACAGTATTTTCAATTAATTGATATAATCAAAATTAACTAAAGAAATAAAGGACCATTTGGCTAATTTTGCCTAACACTCCATTTTCAATTTAAAGATTCAGATCACACAATTTCAACCCTTAATTTCTCTTAACAGATTTAATGAAACTGATGAAGATCATGTGAAAACAGTTTCATTCAGTTCCAGGATTAATTGCTCAGATATCCTATGACACTAGACTTATGTAGGGCAAGAAGTTTGCTGTCTGAAATCAGAAGCATATCCATCTTCACTAATGATCATGTTCATGTTCTTGACAATCTCTGTATTACTTCTGGGTACTTGGTGTGGCTGGATAAGAAAACATTAGGCCTCCCTCAGCACACACATATAGATGACAGGTAGGTGAGATGGGGCAATAAAAGAGAGAGGTTATCCCTTTGCATTGTCACTCACCCTTGATGATTCTACTTCCACATTCCACTTGGGTCTGACAACATAGTCCTTGTTGGAGGGCATTGGTACCCTGGCACGAGCACAGAAACCAGGGTCCCCAGGTCTAAGAGCTCTGGGATAGGGAAAAGGAAAGTATTTTTAGTCTTAGAAAAGTTAACTTTAAGTAAGAGTTAGCATTAATTGTAGAGCAGAAATCCACAAAAATCTTCCCAATGAGATTAGGCCTTTAAGTTTTCTTCTTAGCCAAAGAAGGGACATTCCGAGGAAACAGAAGCAAAAGAATAGATTTGAAATACTTTGCTAATTGTATACTGCGTCAAAGAAAGATAAACTGAGTTTTTAATTACAAAAAAGATTAGAGTTATAAAGTAAGAGTAATATATTCATCCATTCATACATGCACACACATACACATATAACAAAAGATATTTAAAACTTATTGACATAGATCTAGAAATGCTAGTTAAGGAATAACACAAGAAAAAGAAATTAAAGAACTAAGCAAAAGCAAAGGAGGCAAAAAATTGTCTTTATTTACAGATGATAGGTATGATGATTTAGTTTGAGAAGAGCTTATAAATTCAATGAAAAAAAATTGAAACAGTAACTTTAGTAAAGCAGTAGGATATGAAATGAAACTCACAAAAATATTAGACCTTTTGTCTATTCTTAAAACCCAACAGAAAAGAGAGTAAAAGAAATTCCATTCAAAATAACTACAAAATGCATAAAATACTTGAGAATTATTTTATAAAGGCACAGTCTGGACTTATATGACTATTACTACAACAGAAATAAGGGAAGAATTAAATAATTGGATAAATAACTCACTGCATATGGTTAGGCTTTGCCAATATAATAATGGCAATAATGTCTAAATTAATGTATAGGTTTACAAAGGATCACTTCGTAGACCCAGACAAAAAAATAACAAAAATTGACTTGGAAAAATGACAAATGCTAGAGGACTAGCATTTGTGGGAAAAAAGCAACATTAATGCCCTGCTGGTGGAACTGTAAACTAGTCTATCAATTCTGTAAGGCAATTTGGAACTATGCTCAAAAATTTCAGGAGCTAGGATTATTTGCTGGGCAGAAACACACAAAAGGTGTTATTAAATAGCAAAAATGGTATTCAACTGTACATATTTATTACCCTCAGACTAAGTGATCTATACCCAAGAGAATAAGAAGAAATTTCTATACAGAGAAAAGTGTTTACAGCAGCTCTTTTTGTGGTGGCAAGGACCTGGAAACTGAGGGAGTACCCATCAAGTGTAGAATGGCTGAACAAATTCAAGTATATAAATGTGATAAAATACTACTGGTATAAAAACAGAAGGGAAAGAATTCAGAGAAACCTGGGAGAACCTGTATGAACTGATGCAAAGTGAGCAAAACTAGAAGAACAATTAATTATAAAATAACAAACATCATTCTTTTTCTGAGAAGCCCATGAGTCTTACCAGGCTGCCAAAGGAGTCTATAACACACAAAAAAGTTCAGAGGCATCAATCTAGTTTAGTGGTGTCAAACTCCAATAGAAAGGGATCCCTGGGGGGCAGAGTAGAAACAGGACTTCCCAGGGCTCTGGCTCTCACCTCCTCCAATCTCACCTCCTAAAAGGGGACTCTGAACAAACTGTGGAGCTGCAGAACCCACAAAATGACACTGAGAAGCTAACCTCCCGCTGAGAACAGCCTGGCAGGCCGGCAGGAATCGGCCAGCACAACGCTCTGGGAGCCGAGCCCAGCACCACACTGAGGCTTTAGCCCCAGGGCGGGCCTGACCAGGCCCTGCCAGAGGGACTCCAGATCAGCAGCAGCTGTGGCCCTTTCCAGATTTATCAACACATAGATGCGAAGGACAAGGTGAGAGGCCAGTGCAGTCTGGACTTTGGGACCCAGTAAGTGGGAGTGCATGGCTTTTACCCCCGGGGCGAGAAACCGCTGAGACTCCAGCACAGCCTGCCAGTGGCTTCAGCTCCTGGCCTGCAGAGTGTAGGGGGACCAAGCACCAGTCTGAGGGGTAATCGCTCTTGCTTTAACCTGCTTGGATCTGGATTGCAGTCTAGGGTGGAGGTCCTGGGGTGTGTGTCCAGCTTGCCAGAGCGTGTGGAGACCTCAGAGAGGGCACCCATCTAATACCTCCGGCAGCTGAGAAAACCCCAGCGTTTGGGACGAAAACTCCCCTGTCTGGTGGCAGAATCCTACTGTGGCAAAAAGCCCAAAAGTCAAATCACTGAGTGGCAAAATGAGCAGGCAAAGGAAACAAAGCAGACAGAAGATTCCAACATTACACTCCTATTTTGGGGATAAGAAAGAGCAAGGCATGGAACAGGAGGAAATCAGTGAAGTCAGAACTCCTGCACCAAAAGCTTCAAAGGAAACTACAAGCTGGGTACAGGCCACAGAGGACCTTAAGAAGCAGATAAGAGAAGTGGAGGAAAAATTGGGAAGAGAAATGAGAACAATGCAAGAAAATTATGAAATGAGAGTCAACAGCCTGACTGAAGAAAATAATACCTTAAAAAACAGACTGACTCAAATGGCAAAGGAGGCTCAAAAAGGCAATGAGGAGAAGAATGCCTTAAAAAGTCGAATTTGCCAGATGGAAAAAGAATCTCAAAAGCTCACTGAGGAGAATCATTGCTTCAGAATTAGATTGGAGCAAATGGAAGCTAATGACTTGATGAGAAATCAAGATGCTGTTTAACAGATCCAAACAAATGAAAGAATAGAAGGCAATGTGAAATATCTCATGGGAAAAACCACTGACCTGGAAAATAGATCCAGGAGAGATAATTTAAAAATTATTGGACTGCCTGAGAGCCATGACCAAAGTAAGAGCCTGGAAAGCATCCTCCAGGAAGTTCTCAAAGAAAACTGCCCTGATGTTTTAGAATGAGAGGGCAAAATAGAGGTTGAAAGAATCCACCGATCACCTCCTGAAAAAGATCCCAAAAAGAAAACTCCTAGGAATATTATAGCCAGGTTCCGGAATTCCCAGATTAAGGAGAGAATATTACAAGCAGCCAGGAAGAAACAATTTGAATATTGTGGAAACACAATCAGGATAACCCAGGATCTGGCAGCTTCTACACTGAGGGATCAAAGGGCCTGGACTGTGATATTCCAGAGGTCAAGGGAGCTGGGATTAAAACCAAGAGTTTAAGAGTCACCTACCCAGCAAAACTGAGTATCATGTTTCAGGGGAAAATATGGTCATTCAGTGGAATAGAGGACTTTCAAGCATTCTTGCTGAAAAAACCAGAGTTGAATAGAAAATTTGACATTCAGATACAAGAAGCAAGAGAGGAATGAGAGGGTAAACAGGGAAAAGAAATCATAAGGAACTTATCAAAGTTGAACTATTTTTTTTTTAAGGCAATTGGGGTTGAGTGGCTTGCTCGGGGTTGCATGGCCAGTTGTTTCTGGGTGTGGTGCTGGGTGTCTGGGCCCGGATTTGATCTGGGTTGTCCCGGCACTGGGGCCGGTGCTCTTGCTTGCTGAGCCACCTGGCCAAAGTTGAACTATTAACATTCCTACATGGAAAAACAATAATTGTAACTTATGAAACTTTTCTCAGTAGTTGAAGGGATTAGAAATATATATATGTCTTTATATGAGGGTATGCGGGCATATGAATACATATATGAATGTGTGTATATACGTTTACAAGTATACATAGATAGAGGGCACGGGACCAATTTAACAGGAAGGGATGATACTTAAAAGGTGAAATTAAGAGGTGAGAGGAATATAATGAGAGGAGATGGGGAGAGACAGAGTGGGGCAAACTATCTCATACAGAAGACGCAAGGGAAAATGGTTACAATGGAGGGGAAGAATAGGAAGGGAAAAGGGAATGGGTCAACCTTATTCCTATTGAATCTGGCTTGAGGAGGGAGGGAAATACACACTAAATAGGGGATCTCACCCTCCAGGAGAATAGGGGGGGAAGAGGATGTGAGGGGGGATGATGGAAGGGAGGGCAGGCTGGGGGGGAGGGAAGTTGGAAGCACCCACTTGTGAAAAGGGACAGGATCAAAGTAGAGAATAGAACAAGTGGGAGGTGGGATAGGAAGGAGGGAAATATAGTCAGTCTTTTACAATACATCTACTATGTTATTGTTTTGCATTAGCCGCACATGTACAACCTATACTGAACTGCTTGTCTCCCCAGTGGGGGTGGGTGGCAGGGGGGGAAGGGAATGAATCTGGAATTGAAAGTTTTAAAATCAAATATTCAAATATATATATGTGTGTGTGTGTGTATATATATATATATATATATATATATATATATATACACTATTATTAATACCATCTTACATGTTATTAAGAAAAAAAAAAGATATACAGGCACTGAGGCATAGAGATCCACTGGAAAAGTTGAAACGGGTATGGGAGAAAATATGGGAGAGAGCAGATTGGAGGTGGGGATATTATGTGGGACTGCTGTTTTGGGGGGATGGGTGGGGGAAAAACGGGGAGAAAATTTGTAACTCAAAATCTGGCGGAAACGAATGATGTAAATCAGAAGTTAATAAAGCATTAAAAAAAGAGAAGCAGATAAGAGAAGTGGAGGAAAAACTGGGAAGAGAAATGAGAACAATGCAAGAAAATTATGAAATGAGAGTCAACAGCCTGACTGAGGAAAATAACACCGTAAAAAACAGACTAACTCAAATGGCAAAAGAGGCTCAAAAAGGCAATAAGGAGAAGAATGCCTTAAAAAGCCAAATTTGCCAGATGGAAAAAGAATCTCAAAAGCTTACTGAAGAGAATCATTCCCTCAGATTTAGAATGGAGCAAAGGAAAGCTAGTGACTTTATGAGAAATCAAGATGCTGTTAAACAGATCCAAACAAATGAAAGAATAGAAGGCAATATGAAATATCTCATGGGAAAAACCACTGACCTGGAAAATAGATCCAGGAGATGTTAACAATTATTGGACTACCTGAAAGCCATGATCAAAAAAAGAACCTAGAAATCATCCTCCAAGAAATTCTCAAGAAAAATTGCCCTGATGTTTTAGAACCAGAGGGCAAAATACAGGTTGAAAGAATCCACTGATCACCTCCAGAAAAAGATGCCAAAAAGAAAACTCCTAGGAATATTATAGCCAGGTTCCAGAATTCCCAGATTAAGGAGAGAATATTACAAGCAGCCAGGAAGAAACAATTTGAATACTGTGGAAACACAATCAGGATAACACAGGATCTGGCAGCTTCTACACTGAGGGATCGAATGGCTTGGAATATGATATTCTGGAGGTCAGAGGAGCTGGGATTAAAACGAAGAGTCACCTACCCAGCAAAACTGAATATGATCTTTCAGGGGAAAATACGGTCCTTCAGTGGAATAGAGGACTTTCAAGTATTCTTGAAGAAAAAACCAGAGTTGAATAGAAAATCTGACATTCAGATACAAGAAGCAAGAGAATCATGAGAAGGTAAACAGGGAAAAGAAATCATAAGAAACTTATCAAAATTGAACTATTTACATTCCCACATGGAAAAACAATAATTGTAACTGATAAAACTTTCTCAGTATGAAAATAGTTGAAGGGAATAGAAATAAATAAATATATATATGTATGTATGTATACACACACACACACACAGAGTCTTTTATCGGAGGGTATATAGGCATATGATTACATACGTGAATATGTATATTTATGTTTACAGGTATACATAGATAGAGGGCACAGGACCAGTTTAATAGGAAGGGATGATACTTAAAAGGTGAAATTAATAGGTGAGAGAATATAATGAGGAGATGGGGAGAGACAGAATGGGGTAAACTATCTCATATAGAAGAAGCAAGGGAAAATGGTTATAATGGAGGGGAAGAACAGGAAGGCAAAAGGGAATGGGTCAACCTTATACTCATTGAATTTGGCTCGGGGAGGGAATGATATACACGCTAAATACGGTATCTCACCCTAGAGGAGAGTATGGGGGAAGAGGATGTGTGGCGGGATGATGGAAGGGAGGGCAGGCTAGGGGGGAGGGAAGTTGGAAGCATCCACTTAGAGAATAGAACAAGTGAGATGTGGGATAGGAGGGAGGAAAATATAGTCAGTCGTTCACAATATATCCACTATGGAAATGTATTGCATAGCTACATATGTACAACCTATACTGGTGAGTGACAAGAGAGGAAGGGAATGAATCTGGAATTCAAGGTTTTAAAATCAAATGTTTAGTACATACACACACGCACTATTATTAATATTATTTTACATGTAACTGGGAAATAAGACATATAGGCACTGGGGCATAGAGATCCACTGTGCCCTACTGGAAAGTTGGAGAGAGTATGAGAGAAGATATGGGAGAGCGCAGATTGGAGGAGAGGATATTTTAGGGTGGTGGGTAGGAGAAAAATGGGAAGAAAATTTGTAACTCAAAATCTTGCAGAAATGAATGATGTAAACTACAAGTTAATAAAGCATTTGATTAAAAAAAAATTAAAAAAAAAAAAGGGATCCCTGGGGGCAGCATAGTGACTTAGAAAACCACAAATGAACATTATTGATCTGGTATTGAATTTTTGTTTATTTTATTTTTTTACAACTGTCAGGAGCTATGAGTTTGATACCTCTGATCTAGAGGGAAAAAAAGGTTGCAAATTTTGAGAGAAATAATCTAAAAAGGCAGGATTAAAAACAGAAACATTAATCAATAGAAGATTAGGTAAGCAAGACCCAAATGAAAATGAACATGAATAGTATACAATAAACTCAAGGACAATAATTACTGGGGCAAGAAAGTCCTTTTTGACCAAAAAAAAAAAAAAAAGCTGGGAATATTAGAAAGCAGTCTGAAAGAATTCGGTTTAGATCAATGTCTTACACCATATGCCAAAAATAAATTCCAGATAGAATACATAACATAGATAACCTAAGAATAAAAAAACTTAGATAACCTAAATATATATATATATATATATTACTTAATATAATTCAATACTTTAAAAAAATCACAGGTAATTAAGAGGAATCTTAACCTTGCCAAGTACAACTATTCTAAATAACGGATAGCAGTCAACACATTTTGATCAGATAAAACTGAAAAGCTTTGTTAAAACAAAAGCACAGCTGCTGGAATTAGGAAATCTCAGCAAATTTTTTCTGATAAAGGTCTGATATCCAAGAAATAATACAAATATATAAAAACAAAAGACATCCTTCTATACTTAAATAGTGAAATGACATGAACTGACATCTTTTGAAAGAAGAAACATAAGCTATCAATAACCAGATGACAGAATGTCTGAAAGCATTAATGATAAGAGAAATGCAAATTAAAACTACTTTGAAGAATTACAAGGAAAAAAAAAAGCAAAGAACAAAAATGTAAGAAGGTGCTCATCAAGTGGGGAATGGTTGAACAAGCTGTGGCAGTGAATGTGCTGGAATGTAATTACATAACAAAAAACAAAAAAAGAGAGACAATTTAGAGAACTTACATAGTGTCAACTGATGCAGATTAAAGTAAGCAAAGTCAGAACAAATTATACAAGAATATTGTAAAGATTTAAGAACTCTGTGCAAAGCAATGACCAGTCAAGTCTCCAGAGGAACTATGATGAAACATGTTACTCAACTCCTGACTGTGAGGTGATGGATTTACAGGTGTAAAAAAGACATGCATTTTGTATTTGGCTACTGTGTGGATTTGTTTTGTTTGACCATGATTACTTGTTGCAAAAGGCTTTTTGTTTTTTCAAAAAATTCTCTTGATTTTTAATGGCGGAGACAGGGGTTGAGAGGTTAGCAACAGCCACTGCCCAAAAAAGCCACTGAAGATGTTTTTTAAAAAATGCATAGAAGAAATGGAAGTTCAGAAGGAAGCACAGCCAAGCAGGAAAATTCTGAAAGTGATGGTGTAATAAACAGACACATACACACATATATGTTTGTATGTATGTATTTTAAAAAAGCAAGTGGTATGAAATAGATTTATAGTTTCATATGGGATTTATTTTTTGTGCTCTGCTATGTATGTGGAGATGTTCCTTTCTTTGGTTTTTAAGTCTGAAATAAAATCAATTTTAAGTGGGCAAAAAACTCTTGAGGCTTTACTTCATTGCTATCATAATGGTAAAGATAATAAAGAATGAAAATGGTAAATATTAGAGCGACTGCAGGAATACAGACACACCAATATATTGTCAATGGAGTTGTTAAATTGGTCTAATCATTCTGGTCACCAATTTGGAATCACACTAAGAAAAAGTGTCTAAGCTAAGTGTAGCTTTGCCCATTGATACCACTAGCAGACATATAACCTATAAGGAGGTTAGCGAGGAAAAGGTTCCATTTACAATGTCAGGGCCTTCCCTCTGAGATTCCTTCCAAGTTAGCCTGAGCTTCTTTGTACATAGCTGTTTACATGCTATCTTCCCCATTAGCCTGTGAATTCCTTGAGAGCAAGGACTATTTCTGTCTTTCTTTGTATTTCTAATACTTGGTAGGGGGCCTAGCACAAACTGAATGCTTAATCAATACTGGATGACTTGTTGATAGTAGCACTGAAAAGTGAAGGGGTTGCTTTTTTGGGGGAGGGAAGGATGGGGTGGAGGGACTGGGAAGTGACAGGGGGTAACAAACAAATGAATAAAACATCTAAAAAGAAAAAAGAGTAACTGGCAAAACTCTTAAACATCGGGTCATATCAGTTTAACTTTTTCTGTATCTTCCCTTTAAGCACGGCAGGCAGGCAAATTAAGTTGTAATGAATACCTTTTATAGAAAAAAAAGAAAAAGCTTACTTTTCCTCGCCTGTCAATACCTTTTCCAGATCTCTTCGTGGTGTCTGACCACCAGAACTATACAGACAAAAATCAAAGAGTTAAGAGTTTCATTTTTTTTCTTATTATGTAGAAAATCAAGTCAAAACATTGGGCTTTTCCAACCTATCAGTGTAGGTAACACCCTCACTTATACTATGGTATTAAGAAATGCTTTCTGAGCTGAATCTTGGGGGGGGGGGGGGGAACTTCATTACTAAATTTCACAGCATTACTTTTATTACAGTTCTACTGGCTAAGTAGATAAAATGGAGAGGACAATCACGTAGGGATAAACTTTCAGGCTTCTAATGTATGAATAATCACTACCAAGGGAATGGAGATAGAAGCACAAAGGGTTGCAATGCATGAAATCAGAGCTGGGTGACCTCTCTTACCTGTTCATTCGTCTACGCTGAGGCATTTGTTCCAGATCTCTCTGCTCCCTCTCCTCTCTGGTCATCCCTTTGTAGTTAGAAGTGAGGCCAAAGATAGGCCGAGACCACTCATCTACAATATAAACAAAAGGGCCAGCTGTTACGGACATGTCTGCTTCCAATCATAAAAATACTTTTCCCCTTCTTCCTAAATGATTATACTCAAAAGCCCTTACAACACCCTACCTTTAAAAGTTAAATGATTTTAGGATCCCTTTACAGATAAGCACAATAGGTAATTTTCTGAATTTGAAGACTGAAAAGGCTGTGGCTGCATTAATTCATTCCCTGCCCTCAAACTCCAACTTCCTGTCACTTCAATGATATACAATCAGCCTAAAAATAACTCATACTCATATACCACCTTAAATTTTGCAAAATGTTTTCCTTACCACAAATATATTAAATACATAATACATGTTTTACAAATTCCTAGAGATGAAATGAGGCTCAAATAAGTTCAACAACTTGCTCGTGGTCACGAAGCTAACAAAGCAGCAGAAGGTGAATTCAAACCAGGCTAGCTGTCTCTATCTAGGTTCTATGATTTTACTGAACTATAACTGTCTTTATAAACACCCAAATAAAGTAGTACTGGACTCAATGTTCTACTTTTCAATCAATTGTGTGGGCATTATAAATATTAGCCTAAGGAAACTTGATGGGTTGAAAAAGAAGAAGCCTCTATGTACTAAAAAAGGCAATTCTTTTATTTTCCTTACCCCACTAACAAAAAGCCCCAAATTACTCATAATCATATTGCAAAAAAAAAAAAAAAACTTCGACATATCTTTTTTTTTTTTTTTTAAACAATTGGGGTTAAGTAACTTGCTCAAGGTTACACGGCCACTTATTTTGTGTGGGTGTTAAGTATCTGAGGCTGGAACTGATCCCGGGTCTCCCTATTCCGGGGCCAGCGCTCTTACTCACTACGCCACCTGGCTGCCCCTGGACATATCTTTGAAATAATTAATAAGATGGGCTCTACCTTTTCAGACAAGGAACTGTTAAGCATAAAAGAGTTACCCATCAGGTGACTAAAACAGGTGGAAATAAATTTTTTATATATTTACTGTACAGTTATCATTGTAATTCTTTTTGCAACATGAGGCAATTAATATTGGATTTAACGTATCACAGAAATCAAACAAGAATCAATGGAGATGGAACCAAAGGTTCAGCGCATGAAGCACAAATCAGGATTTCCCCCTCATTTTTTCAGTCAGATGGTTATACATCAGAAGCTAATACAGAAGAAAGGTGCTACTTTGAAAATGTTTACATACTGATCAATTTCCCTGCCATGTCTTTGTTGGGTCTGGACTCCTTGGGATGCTTATAAAGATACATCACTGCCCGTCCAATACCACTGTGCTTCAGGGTCTCCTGGCTCACACTAGGTAGCTGGAAATCACAGACATGCACATTCATTAAATAATCAGAGAAATAAGAAGCCTGCTGATCAAAGCTGGTGGAGTTAAAAGGTACAATTCATGTCTACAGGCACAAAATTGCACTTCTAGAGTGAGGATATTCTAGCCGACAGCCAAGAAGGTGGAAGGAGTGGGAGAGGAAAGAAGGAGTAACTGAAATGTTATCACCTCTAAATCCAGGCGTAAAGCAATATTCAAAGCATAGGTAACATCTGTGGGTAATATGAGAGCTTATTTGCTGGATGTCAAAGAAGGGAAGAACATAAAAACTTGAATTTCTTTAGAATAAAGAGAAAACTAAGGATGCCAAAGTAAAGTTTATCAGGTACTTAAAATTTTCAACTTTTTAATTTAGTTGTACAAATCAGCCCAGGGTTGTTAGCACAAATTAAAAAAAAATAAAAACACAAAATGTGTTTTTCCAGGCTTCAATATTATCATATAGTGATGTGATTAACAGCATCTTATATTCATAACTACTACTTAATAGAAATATGCAATTATGTCACAAAATAAAAAACTTTGGAAAACAGTAGTAAAAAGAATACAGGCAGACACTAGAAATAATGCTCCAACCTCTTGCAGGATCTTTAAAAGTTCCTCCCGAATCTTCAGTGCTGGCAAACTCCTATCTGGTAGAGGCGAAAGCCATTCTTTGATGGCAGACATTACACCACTATCAATAAAAGTTTCTTTAAGGTCCTGCCTGCAAAAAAAAAAAAAATTCAAGAGAAATGATTGTGAATCTTAAAGAATTTTTTTTGAATAGATCAGATATACATGTAACACTTTAAATAGCAATTCATGATACTATATAATTATGTCCAGATGAATGGTAAAGACAGTTAAGTTTTGTAAGAATTGAATCTTGGAGTAGCTAACAACACTTAATGAAATTTTGTATTTAGATAACCTTTGAGATTGTTTCCTAAGATTTGTGACTTTCTCCCTGAACTGACAGAGACTGCATATCCATTATGACTTAGTAGGTTGGTTTGAAAGTTGCTTGGTCAAAAAATTCATCACCTTGTAGCTAATCTGGAAATAAGCCACTCAAAATTCAGCTAGGCTGGTCCGCACCCATGATCTTCACAAGGCAAAAAAAACATTAATCAAGTTTTACATCATGATCCTTATACTAAGAAAAACATTTCCATTTTTAAGACAATAGAAAAATAAGATACTTACTTTTTAAGGTGCATAACTACAGTAGGTAGCAAAGTTAGTTTCTTCAGCGCTGGCTTTTTTTGATTATTCAGCTGCCTATCTTCCTGTAAAAGTGAGGCAGACAGGATAAATTACTGTTTTAAATAGTCAATAGTAATTTAAGATTAAAGTAATTTAATTATATAATAAAGTAATTTGAGTAATTTAAGATTAAAACAGAACTTCTAATTCTCAGTTTCACAATAAAAAATACAAAACTGTTCCTTTTTATATATTCACTGGTCTTACAGATCGGAATGACAAAGGAAAAAAGAACTATTTTTATTGAGGCCCAAATTATGTGATTCATAGCTTTCTGAATGTAGGTCAAACAAACACAGCTGTTACCATTTAATGAAAGCAGTCATAATAAAGTGAGAGTCAAACAAAGAAGAAATTATTTTAGTTAAAATGTGGAATAAATCATTAACTTTTCAGACAGTTCACACAACAATACAGGTTTTAACAGAAAGCCGGAGATTAGTTTCAGACATTAGGAAGAATTTTTTTTAACCCTAAAAATTGGACAATATTGAAATGTGTGAGACAAATAAAAAATTGTGAGATCTACCTGAAAGATCTTTAAAGAAAAAATAAGCTATTTCTACACGGGCAGGTTAGTATTCCACTGATGTAGCAAGTAAACAAGATTCCATGCCCATGCCCATTAAAATGATTCTTATATACAAAAATTTGAAACTTCTCAGTATACTACTCAAACACTGATTCCATAACAACCATTTTTATAATTTTTATTTATTTACTTAGTGAAAAAGTTCATGACCCGCAACTTTATCTTAGATAAATGTAAAGTTGGAAATATTTGCATTCTCAACATTCAGACCTACCAAAAAGGTAGATTATTTGAATAGCTGTTAAATGGCAGAATCAAGAACTTCTTTAAGAGAGCTCAAAAATGCCACCAATCCAATTAGAAGTGGAGGGGAAAAAAGATTTATTCTAGAACATGACAGACTTACCTCGGCCGCTTCATTCATCTTAACGATCATGGCACTAACTACATCATCTGCATCGCTAATAAAAGTTCCGCCATCACGATTTCGCCTGCGCTTTCCACTCATGCTCTTCTTACGCTGCAGCATCATCTCAAAATCTGACATGAAGTCCATGCTGGGATCCATGGAAGACAAAACTAGGTATAGTGAAGATGTCGAGAAAAGCCTTCTCCCCACCATCATTTTTTCCTATCTACAAGCTTACATTACATCTGAGATATGCTGCTGGCTTGTAAGCATTTTAAAAACTGCCAACCCTTTAATGACACTTTCACCTCTAATAACTTACCACCTGAAAATAAAGATATTTCTTCAACTGGCAACAAATTGTGGAGTACACAGTACTTCCTTAATAATAAGATTCTTTATCTATGCGTTTTAAAGTATTTCTAAAAATACTCAAAAATGTGTTGGGTTTGTTTTGGGGGCAATGACTCTTTCATGACTACTGTATACAAGACACTAGGATGGTGCTTTATAGAGTAGATGCTTAAGAAATGCTTGTTGAACTGAACTGATCTAGGTGCTTTAGGGCTACAGAAATAAGCCAGATACCGTGTTTCCCCGATAATAAGACCTATCCCGAAAATAAGCCCTCCCCTTACTGTGTAAGATTCCTCTAAAATAAGCCCTCCCCCCAAAATAAGCTGTATTGAGATTGCTACTGTAGTGAAGGTGATCAAGGTGATCCCCTGCGCTACACGCTACATTATGGTACCCTCTGTATGCACCGTTCCCCCCCCCCCCCCTGAAACACACGCTGCGCTCCGAGCTGCATCCAATCAGAGCTGCAGCAGTGAGCGCGTCATCCTGTTCTTCCCCAGTGATTTACTTATTGAATAAAGGTACATTTTTTTGTTCACATTTACCTGTTTATTAAAATTGCTGTCAATGTTCATTAAAATAAGCCCTCCCCTGAAAATAAGCCCTCTGGTGTTTTTCTGTCCAAAAAAAAAAATAATAAGACAGTGTCTTATTATCGGGGAAACACGGTAGGAAACCCCTGTGTTCAAGGAACTTAAGAGTCTAGTACAGTGGTTTTAGATGAAGTACAACCAAATTTTTGATATACATTACTGCAGATAAAAGAAAATTTATAATGTTTTTTTAAGATGCATTTTACTTAGCATATACAGTAACTATGTATAGTATTTGCAAGATAAACAATTTGCTTGATACATGTAGGCACTAGTCTCAAGACAGGACAGGCCTTGAGCTTGCAAAAATTCAAAAAAGAGCTGTTTTTACTGAAGGAAAATTGTACATTTGTCAATCTCCTGACTCTTCCGTAATAACTAAACATTTTTTTTTTAGTAAACCTTTATTATCTCTTCCTCCTACTGTCCCTCTCTCAACACCAAACAAGAAAAAGAAAACCCTATAACATATATTACATAGTCTGGCAAAACAAACAGCCACATCTAGAAAAATGGGTCTTATTCTACATTTTAAGTCTTATCACTTCTCTGGCAGGAGGTAGGCAGAATGTTTCATCTTTGGGCCTTTAGATTCACGGTTTATCATTGCATTGATTGAAGTTCTAAAGTCTTCCAGAGTTGTTTTTTGTCAAAGGCATTTATAACAGGTCTTATGGTATAAAGGAAACAATCTGGTGAGGGAAGCAGTATAAACATTATTCCTGTTTTACAGATGAAAGAATAAGGGAGGCCCAGGGCTTAAGGTTTTAAGATTAGTTAGTAAGTTTCCAAACTTTGGATCCAACTCTAATTCTTCTACTATCCTAGGATGCTCAGGAGCACTGCACTATATTCTCTGTAGTCTTGGATTTCAGTCTCACTTCTACTAACTTGTGGACAGTACGGTTTAGACAAATCAATTAACCATTAGTTGCCTTAGCTTCTTCATTAGTATAGTGGGCTGATACCATTTGCTTTATATCTCCTTCACAGCGTTCTTGGGAAAATGAAACAAGATCACAGATGATGACAGTGCTTTGAAAAATAAAGTGTGATTCAAATATAAAGTGATAATATTTTGCAACAAAATTTAAAATGGAACAATATGATATGGCAAAGCTAACCAAAAGTAAGTACATATTTAGAGGTAGCTAGGTGGCTTACTGGATAGAGTGCTGGGCCTGGAGTCGGCAAGAGCTGAGCTCAAAGCTAGCCCCAACACTAGCTGTGTGACCCTGGGCAAGTCCCTAACCTCAGTTTCCTCATCTATAAAGTGTAGATAATAATAGCACCTCATCCCACAGGGTTGCTGCGAAGATCATAGAACATTTAGAAAAGTGTTTAGCACAATGCCTGATATGGAACAAGCACTATATAAATGCTGTTGTTACTACTATGAGTTCAAATCTGTTTCAGTTCAAAATATAAAGAAATGCTCTAATGGTTGGTTCATATTAATCCATATTACAAAACCTCGTTGGCAAGACTAATACTTTTTTTCCTCTTGGCTTCACAGGTAAGCTTAGGCAGAATAAGCTGGGACTGATAAAAGAAAAAAAACTGTGGTACTGTATTTCCTATTTGCAATCCTCTGTACTGCAGTCAGGAATCTAGTTACGATTCTGGATGTGAACAATATCAAGACTATACTGATCCAAGCAACTATGATCAAATAATACTACAACTACTATCTCAAACAGGAGTGAAAATAAACTGGATAAACATTTGTGTTCAAGTATAAAAATATTTTACAAAACATTCATTTTGCTGACATATGGACTTACTGTTTTCCTCTTTTTATGTTATCATCAGAATCGGAATCATCTGCTGCCTCTTTAACTTGTGTTTCACTTTTCTCTTCTTCCAAATCTTCTTGGTTAAAACCCTAAGTTACAGGCAGTGCAGGTTAGTTAAAGTGATCCTGTTCCTGAATGGGTATTCAGGACTGCACTTCACACACACACGCACACACGCACACACACACACACACACACACACTCTCTCTGTCTCTCTCTCCCCCCACTCCTTCAACATAAGAGACCTGAGAAAGGAGAATTTTAACCAAGTGAAAGTCACATGCCCATCTTAACTGACACGACCTGATGATAGATTTACCGGTCTTTCCCCCAGTCTGGATCGAGTCGGCTGGTCCGTTAAGCACGGATCACATACCTACTATGTGCTAAGCTCTAGGGGTATGAAGAAAGACAAAAGTGGGTCCCTGAGCTCACGGTTTAGTGGGGAAGATAACGCGCAAACATCTACGGGATACAAGAGATGGGATAAATCGGAGATAATCAACAGAGAAAAAGAACTAGCATTAAGGGGAATAAGAATCTGCGTTCTCATAGAATATGAGATTCTGGTTGGGACTTGAAGGAAGCCAGGAGACAGAGACGAGGAAGGACAATATTCTAAGCCTGAAGAAAATGTCAAAGAAGTCAAAGAAAATGTCTGGAGTCTAGAGATAGAGTCTTGTGGGTGCAAAAGCTAGGCTGGTGTCACTAAATCATAGAGTACTGGGGGCTTAGGAAGGATGTAAGGTGCAGGAAGAGGCCAGGCTGTGAAGGGCTTTAAAATCCAAACAAAGGACTTCAAAATTGATGTTAGAAAACCACTAGAGTTTAGTGAATACAAGAGTGACATGGTCAGACCTTCACTTTAGGAAAATCATTCTGACAGCTAAATGGGAGGGTGGATTGTAGTGGGAAGAGATCTGAGGCAGGAAAACCAACCAGGAAGCTATGACAATATTCCTGGTGTGAAGTGATGAGGGCCCCAGTGCAGTGGCAGGCAGTATCAGAGGGAGAAGTGGCCATACACAAGAGGTGTCTTGGCAACAGACTGGATGTGGATGGGTGAAACAGAACAAGGAATCAACGAAGACACCTAGGTTGTGTACCTGGATGATAGAGGAGAGTGGTGCCCTAGACAATGACATGGAAGTTCAGAAGAGAGAAGGGCTTTTGGGTAAAGACAGTGAGTTCTGTTTTAGACATATTGAGTTTAAGACATCAACAAACATCAAGAAGTTTGAGATGTGAGTTTAGAGGTTAGGAGAGAGGTTGGGGCTAGATAAGCTGATCTGAGAATAAAAAAACCCAATGTGCTTTAAAAGTAAATGTTTCATATTCTACTTACAGTAAATTCTTCTTCCTCTTCATCACCAGATTCTCCAAATATATCTGCTATCAAATTCCTGTAGAAGATATAGATAGGGGGAGAGTTATTTATGTTTCCGCATTTTCTGTCCTTCCTTTTTTTTTGGCTGGAGGACCTCGTAGGGTGAGAATTGTGTCTCCTTATCCTGCCCAGAGCTCTGACTTGCTTTGTTTCCACCCCTCTGTAGGCAGCCTGGTGGTCCCCTGCTCTTGGGAGGGGCTTACCAGACTGATGCTGGACTCAACGGGGCACGGATCGACTTAGCCCACTATAACTCAGAACTTTCAAGCTCAAATGCCCCACCAGCCTCAGCTTCCCTGGTAGCAGGAGATACCCCAACACACTGGGCTGCTTCCTCCTTCCCAAAGTATCCAAAAAACCTAGACCCCAACAGATCACAAAAGTTCAGGATGTTGTCGTATCACTGTCAGCTTAATCAGCGACCTCAACGTATGTGAAGTAGGCAAAGCTTTCCTAACGTTACTTGTGAGAGTCCTCTGCAAAATCAAATACACTGAAATCGTCACTCACTCCTCTTCATTTCCGGAATCACTGTCACTCCCAAACAGATCCTTCTCTTCAGTCTTCTTGCCAGTCTCTTCCTTCCCAGCATCCTCCTCTTCACTCTCTGATGCTACAGCCTTTTTCTGTCTTTTGGCAGATTTTTCTGATGCAGCATCACTGTCAGAGTCATCTGCATCAGAGACAATGCGCCCCTTCTTTGCAGCTGTTAATAAGTAAAGTAATGTTATAATAATATATTTCTATAGCATTTTATTTTGTCAAGTTTTCACAAACTTCCATTGTACTCAGTTCAGTGCCACAAGCATTTAAGTGCCTGCTGTGTACAGTAATATGGTAAATATGAAGCTTATTGTTCCTGCCCTTGGGGAGCTTATAATCTAGTAACAGGATATAACAAATGTTATTACAATTTCTTTAAAAAAGCACATTAGATAGGTATTATGTAAGGTTCATTAGAGTATACACATTTTCAACTACAGGGACCAAAGGATTTATAAAGCAAGTGACAATTCAAATGGGCCTTAAAAAAGTGGCTAGAATGAAGGGGGGTGGGGGAAAGGGGAAGCTTTCCAGACACAGAGAATGGTTTAAACAAAAACAAGAGGGTATGTTCAAGGCATCTGGTGGTTCAATTTAGCTTAAGTGCATATATAAATAGGATATTTGGAGGGGTGAGACAAGTCTGAAAAGGTAAAGAAGTACTATGTTGTAGATGATTCCATGAATGCCAAGCAAAAGACAATTAATTTACTTGGTAGGTAAGATTTCTGGGCAGAGCAATGATTTGATCAAATTTATGCATAAGTAAGATTAGTCTAGTAGAAATATTAAGGATAGTCAGAATGGAAAACAGAGAATGCAAGTGGCACAACTTGCTAAATATGCTATTGTAATTATCTAGGCAGGTGTTCATGAGTGAAATCTCTATTAAATGAGAGGAAATAGAGATGAGGGGAAAGATGTTTCAGAGGTGGAATTTAACCAAGTTTATGAACTGACTGGATGTGAGGTAAAGGAGACAGAAAAGCCAATAATAAGATCAGTATTCTGAAAACAGGAAAATGGGCAAATGGCAGTACCACTGAGAGAAATAGTAAAATCAGAAAAGAAAAGCAAGTTTTTGGGGGAAAGAAGACAAACTTGGCTTTGGACATGTTGAGTTCAATGTTTTGATGAGAATTCTAGGTAGATTTATCTTCTAGGTAGTTGGAAATGTGAACTGGTATGTGGAAATAGAGGCCAGAACTACTGCTACAGAAGGGTAGTTATCTGTAAAGAGGTTAAGAGCTAAGGGTATTGTAGTGAAAAGGATTGCCAAAGGAGAGCATGAAGGGAAATGGAAGGCCAAGGACAGACCCTAGGGTTACACTCATCTTAAGGATGAAGAACTAGTTAGTGAAGAAGATGGAAAAAGAATAACAGAGAAGTAGGAGGCAAACCTGAGTATCCAGGAGGGAATACTCAGTGCAATATGCAGAAAACAACTGTGTCATGGTCACTAAGCATAACCAACCTTCTGAAACACAGCAGGGGGCGGGGAGGTAGTTGTAGGGGGTGAGGCGAGGGAGGAACTCCAAAACTTTTAAAATAAATGCTCTCTAGAGCTTGAAATAAACTGATGCTGATTATGCAGAAAATACACCAATGTACTAAAGAGACCCTCTACAGTGATTTATTTTACAAGTGTTTTTTTTTTTCTTGCTAATAATCTTTCTGCTCTACAGCTAGCAAATAACTATTCTTCTCCTGTAATCCTGGACATTCAGAACCATTGCCTGCTTTGGTAGAAACTTTTCTTCAGTGACCTCATCCTGTCAAGTCCCATCCACCTCATTCCTTTCTTCTTCCTAGTCTGTTCTGCCCCATTCCTACTGTGTCATTAACAATATCCCGCTGTCTTAGATTTCCTTTTATTAAATGCCTTAAATGTGCCCGCTTTCTTTTAAAGAAACTACATCCATCCCTCGCTCCCTCTGGAATAACTACTTCTTGTGTGTTCTCTGACTCCCAGGTCAGAAAAAAGAGGCAACTATCTTAATCTCAATCCCAAAGTTTTCTTTTTGGCACCATAACTCAATAACCTTAATTCCTTTGACATTCAGGCCAATTATATGACTTTATCCAGATCCTTCCTCTTTAACTTTCAAGACCTTTATCTCTACAGCTAGTAAGTGTTAAGTGTCTCAGGCCGGATTTGAACTCAGGTCCTCCTGACTCCAGGGCCAGTGTTCTATTCACTGCGCCACCTAGCCACCCCTCTCTCATTTATTTTCTTTTTTTTCTTCTTCTTCTTCTTCTTTTTTTTTTTTTTTAAAGCAATCGGGGTTAAGTAACTTGCTCAAGGTTACACGGCCAGGTGTTTCTGGGTGGGTGGTAAGTGTCTGAGCCCCGGATTCGATCTCCAGGTCGTCCTGACACTGGAGCCGGTGCTCTTACTCGCTGTGCTACCTGGCTGCCCCTCTCTCATTTATTTTCAATCTCTGTGTGTATGGGCTACTTCCCTACTTCCTACAAACACATCCATATCTCCCATCTTCAAAAAATCCTCACTTGCTCTGCCTATCCCTGCTAGCAATCTTATCTATACATCTCTTTTCTTCCATTGCTTAATGCCTTGACAAAGTCATCTACAGCTGGCACCTCCACTTTCTTTCCTCTTACTCTCTTACTAACTCTTTGCAGTCAAGCTTCCAACCTCATCGTTCACCTAAAACTGCTCTCTCCAAAGTTACCAATGATCACATAATTGTCAAATCTAATGGCCTTCTCTCAATCTCATCTTACTTGACCTCTCTGCAGCCTTTGATACTGTTCATCATTCTTTTCTTGATACTCACTAGAAGTCTGCAACACACTATTCTCTTCTGGTTTACCTCCTACCTCTCTCCTACATTCCTTGTCAGGCTCCTTTGCTGGATCTTCATCCAAGCTGAACTTGCAACTGTGAGTGTCTCCAAAAGCTCTGTCCTTGGCTCTCCTCTTCTTTCTCTAAACCAGGGATGGGGAACCTGTGGCCTCGATGCCATGTGCGGCCCTCTAGGTCCTTAAAAGTGTGGTCTTTTAACTGAATCCAAACTTCACAGAACAAATCCCCTTAATAAAAAGATTTGTTCTGTAAAAGTTGGACTCAGTCAAAGGGCTGCACCCACGGACCTAGAAGGACACAGGTTCAAGTTCCCCATGCCTGTTCTAAACTATTTCACTTGGTGATCTCATCAGCTCTCATGGATTCAATTTTCATCTCTAAGCTGATGATTCTCAGATCTATTTATGCAGTCCTAATTTCTCTCCTGACTTTCAGTCTCTCATCTCCA
This sequence comes from Petaurus breviceps papuanus, assembly GCF_028583685.1. NCBI lineage: Eukaryota > Metazoa > Chordata > Mammalia > Diprotodontia > Petauridae > Petaurus > Petaurus breviceps. Next base: position 100,412 of record NW_027187325.1, on the reverse strand, counting down.
ACTGCTTCTAGACATCTCAAATTGGATGTCCCGTAGACATTAACATGTCTAAACTCAACATGTCTATAATTATCATTCTCCCCAAACCTTCTCCTCTTCCTAACTTCCCTTTAAAATTACTGTGGGGGGCACTACCTTCTTCTCAATCCCCCAGGCTTTGCAACCTAGAAATCATTTTTGACTCCTTACTCTCTTTCATCCCATATTCCCCTCATATTCAATCAGTTGTTTAGTCCTGTCAATTTTACCTTCCTAATATTTTCTTTCCTCTGATACTGCCATCACACTTGTGCAAGCCCTGATCACCTCACATCTGGTGTCCTTCCCCTGAAAGGCACTATTTAGCTAAGTACTCCAAGGATAGAATATACTTCTGTTCCAATGTCCAAAGAAAGCCAACTTCTTTTAGAAAGTGGTAAGATCAGAATTGGCAGTTGTGCTAACAGGGTAACTGTAAAAAGGTTGAGATGCTTAACAATGGCATCAAATTTTACCAAAGTGTGAGAGGTCGAGATCAGTTGTCATTTGGCTCTCTCTCCATTGTTTCATCTCAAACCAATACAGAGGTTCAGCCAAAAACCACTGAGTCAAACCTGCATATAATCATTATGCTATATACATTTATTTCAGTGTACCCTCTCTAAAAACAATACAAGTTCCTTATATTCCCAGTATTCAGTCATCTTTTAAATTCTTATTTTGGGAATGCTTTTCCCTTAATTATAGTGTGCTGATAATTCATGGTAAGTTAAATTCAAAGAGAAGTCTTTATAAATTTCATTGAGACATTTTAAACATAAGGTACCCAAAAGTAAAATGAAAAAATACAAAGAGACTCTAACAGGCTCAATTAGCAGATGTGACAGTAAACAAGAATGAGAGCAACAGAAATTAAAAAATGGTCTTACGCGCTTTCTCTTCATCTTCACTATCAGAAAGGACAGCAGCTTTCCTCTTTACTACTTTCTCTTCATCTTCATCACTGTCCATTTTCTGCCTTTTAGGTGCTTCATCCTCACTGTCGGAGCTGTGAAATATTTTCTCTTCTGGATGGCTACCTGAATGAAGAGAATCATTCTGTAGTTTCCCTTTATCCCGCCTGTTCTCTCTGTCACTATCATCTGATTCAATCTTCTGTTTTTGTCTAGAGGAACTTTCATTCTCAGAATCACTGGCATGAGTCTTCTGAAGCCCCTCACTTTCAGAGTCACTTGGCTGGCGTTTTGAGGCCTCTTCATTTTCAGAATCACTGGCAAGTTTAGGGGCATCCTCAGCTTCCGAGTCGCTGGCAGGGCCCTTCTGGGGCTCATCAGCTTCTGAGTCGCTGGCAGGGCCTTTTGGGGGTTCTTCAGCTTCTGAATCGCTGGGAGCATCTTTCCTAGGCTCATCAACTTCCGAATCACTGGCTGGACCTTTCTGGGGCTCATCAGCATCTGAATCACTGGCTGGACCTTTCCTGGGCTCTTCAGCTTCTGAGTCACTGATGGGACCTTTCCTGGGCTCTTCAGCTTCTGAGTCACTGGCACCACCTTTTCGGGATTCATCAGCCTCAGAATCACTGGCAAGACCTTTCCTGGGCTCATCAGCTTCTGAGTCACTGGCAAGACTTTTCCTGGGCTCTTCAGCTTCTGAGTCGCTGGCAGGACTTTTGTGGGACTCATCAGCTTCTGAGTCGCTGGCAGGACCTTTCCTGGGCTCATCAGCTTCCGAGTCGCTGGCAGGACCTTTCTGGGATTCATCGGCTTCCGAGTCGCTGGCAGGACCTTTGTGGGGTTCTTCAACATCTGAATCGCTGTCAATACCTTTTTGAAACTCCTCATTCTCAGAGTCACTGGCAGGAAGCTGAGGAGCACACTCATTGTCTGAGTCACTCGCATGCCCATTGAGAGGTTCTTCATTTTCCGAGTCGCTTGTGGGATGATTCAGGTCCTCATTTTCGGAGTCACTTACTGGAGGATCTGGCTGGTCTTCTGTGTCAGAGTCACTATACTTATGCCTATGAAGCTCCTCATTTTCAGAGTCACTAACATTGTGATTTGTAAGGTCCTCATTTTCTGAGTCTGACATATGATGTCTTTTAATATGTCCATCATCTTCTCTATCACTAGGATCATTCTGCGAGAGAAAAAAAAAATCCAGGAAAATTAATAACATTTAAAAAGATTACAATATAAATCAGAAGTTAATGAAGCATTTGAAAAATTAAAAAAAAAAGAGGAAGGGTGAGACATTTCTGTCCTCAAGGTATTCATAGTCTATTTAGGAAGAACAGGATACACACATATCAAAAAATAATTCACACCCACTTAACACATATTCATATAATCTACTGTACATATTTCCCCATGGGTAAATGTATGTTTCATTAGTATCAAGACTTCCTGTGTTTATATCTATTCTTTCTTCTTCAAGAACCATCCTATATTGCTCTAAACAAGTCAAGTATAGAGTCCTGCCCAAAAGACCTGTATTCAAGTCCCACTAATTCCCTTTTTAAAAAATATTTTATTTCCCCCCCAACTACAAATAAAACCAGTTTTTAACATTTAAAAAAAGATTACAGTAGTTAAATTTTTAAACTTAACTAAAATGCATCTTAAAAACTGTGTAATATTAATTAATTAAAATGCTTATTCCATAGCTGTATATACTGAAAAGAGAACTACATGTGGGAATGTGCAATTATGAAAAAACAAAAGAACAACATTATGGTAACTCACCATCTAATGTCCCAAATGGCAAAAAATAAGCCAGCTCTCACCAAAGGAAATATTAAAAGCACTAAATCAAAAATATTTAAAGGCATATACTGAATTTAAAGGATCAGACATAAGGCATAGCTCTCTAGCACATAAAATAGCCTCCAAAGCTCTAACCAGTTCTACCAAACTATTGAGATATCATACAAGATAAACAAACAAACAAAAAAAATCCCCCAAAACTGATTTTAAAAGACCAGAAAATACAAAAAATGAATGGTTTCTTTATAAGTGACTCTGGTTTGGTTTCTGGTTAAGTTTCAGGAGCATATGTACACACGTGGGTGCACATATAAGCACACAGTCTTCCTAACTTCAGGATTTTTACTTTCATCAGAAAATTGTTTTCTATAAATATATACTTAAAATATTTACTATATTCTTGTGACTTTTTATATTTGGAGGAATTTTTAAAAACTGAAACATCCAACTTTATAATGAAAACCAATAGGAAAATATGATTCAATTAATATAATCTTACTACACAGCCTATAAGAAACACATCTATTCCCAAAAGCCGGGTATACCTTTACCATGAAATAATCCACAGACTATATTGAAAGACAAATGAAATGAAAATGAAAGTTTTCTCAGAACCCATACTACTGTCAAAAGTTTCCATTTATCCTTACTCTTGTGAAAAACTTCAATATAGTGCATCTATTATCCCCAAAGAGTATAATAGTAATTGTTTTCCTAATTTAACAATATGATAAAACATACAAAGCATGTTTCAGAAATCCATTTTCAAATTTCATTCAGAGCTTCATAGCATCACTAAAAATTTCCAAATGCTGATGGAAAACATGTCCTTGTAATATACTAATATGCAAAGTAACTCAGTCTTTACTGTACTCAAATTTGATTAGGAATACTTATTCCTATAGTCAGAATCGATTTTTCTAAGCATTAGTCAAGAAGCTATTACAAGTATTCCCTGTGTACCAGCTGTTCTATTAGATTTCTTCAGTTATGGAAAACCTTTAGTACCCTTCCATATCTACCCCCTACTGAAATTTGGTATTTACCTAAGTGATATGACATTAGGAGATGGAACACAGCCATACTTAGAATGAAGTATGATGTTTAAGTGGAAAAAAATACAATTAATCATTTCAGGCTTAATATTGTTATATTTCATGTTTTCATAATTTAGAGCTAGAAGGGACCCACAGAGGTCATATAAAATCTAGTCCTGTCATTTTAAATAAAAAAGAATTAAAGCCCAGAGAGGTTTAATTATCTGCCCAAATCACACAGTAAAGAGCAGAACAAGGACTGAATTCACAGGACCCAACATCTCATACTGTACTGTTTCTTATGTCTCCCTATAATTTGGCTTATGTCATACTGCTTTCCAAATTCCCACATTCTATGTTCCAGTCAAAGGCGACCAGCTATTCACCAAACATAAACTATACCTCTCCTCACAATGTTCCCTCTGTCTGAAATGAACTCCCCACCTCTACTTCTGCCTGTCTTATTTCTAGTCTACCTTTAAGGTCCAGTTCAAAAGCCACCTCTTCTACGAGAACTTTTCTGCTCCCATGACTCCCAAGCTCTATGTAATCTCTCTCTCCATTGAATTATAACACCTAAAATTTCTTATTGGCATTTTCATATTGTATCTTGCATTTTACTTATGTCGTGTGTCCCCTAATTTAACGCAGATAAGGATCCTTACTTTTAGTAATTACATAATACCAAGTGCCCAGTTGCTTGAATAAGAATACATTCAATATCTGAGCTATGAACCTCCCTACCTTGAACACTGCCAACCAGTCTACCAGCAGAGAAAAATAATACTCAGCATAAAAATTTTTCAGAATGGGCTGAGATCATATGGAGAATGAATGATATCAACTGTATGGCAAAGCTGTCTATTAACTATGGGAACTCCCAATTAAGTTTTGGCATATGAATGAGGAATATTACTGAATCCCAAGAAATATTCTTGTTCATGCACATGGTCTCCCATGGCAGAATGCAACCTCCCTGAAAGCTGGGACTGTTCTCAGCAACTAGCACACAGTGCCTATCTAGCATGTTGTAGACACTTAGTAAATGATTTACTCAGAGTGACCAATTTTTCAAAAATGTCTACCAAATATTAAAATCTCAAATTATCACAAAATTTTGCAAAGATTCTTCAAAAAATAAAGTTGATTATTCTTATAACAACTTGGAAAATTATCCCCTCCATATATTCTACGATGTGGTGACACTGGCTTCCCTTCTGTTCTTTTCACAAGACATTCCATCACTCCATTTCCTGATTCTCTGACTCTGCCTCCTCATCTCTGTCTCCTGGATCCCTTCAAGTTTCTGTAAGAAGCCTTTCCCACTCCTCTTTAAGTTAGTGCCTTCCCTTTGAGATTATTTCCAATTTGCATATATCTTTTTAATTCACAATTGTTTTCCTGTTTTCTCCTATTAGACTGTGAGCTCCTCAAGGGTGGTCTCATTTTGCCTTTCTCTGTATCTCCAGAGCTTGGCACAATGATCAGTACACACTTGATAAATTCATGTTGACTAGACTTGATAGAAGTGATTGTGAAGTAAGAAATCTGTCCAAAATATAAAAAGGGTTACATTTTCCTCTAGTGCTTATAGACCTGTATGTTATCTGGACATCAACTAATTTGGCCTCAGTACAGAATCCAATACAATTCTAATAAAATCATTTTCATTTAAAAATTCATAGGTTCTTATAGATTAAAATTTATCTCAATATAGCAGTTTGTCGATAGTTTTTTAAAGTAATAAATATTCCCTGAGTTTCAGCAAAATATCAAATATATGTTATCAAATGAGTAGCTTTAACTCTATCCGTTGCTTCGTTTATTTATAATGCCATACAGAAAGATTTTAGTTTCTCAATTAATTGATCAGAAAGGGGTCCATGGTTCCATGCATTTGGATAACTATTTTTCCATGTACAAGTAGAACCTTTTAAAGCTGTTTTGCATGATTTGATAAGAATCATCCCAACAATATTAATAGCTGTTGGCAGAACAAACATTTCTCCCATCAAATAAGTATTTTTACACTTAGCAAATTTGTAAGCAACTTTATATGCATAAACAACTCTTTTGATGACACAAACATGGTTTCAGAAAAGGTTCTTTTTGCTTTTTAAAAGAACTGAATTTTTCCTGGAAAAATTTTCTTGCTCTGTTCAACATTTTCTATGTGAACCCTTTCAACACAGTCTCTATTTATTAAGTTTTATATGATCTACAGCTAATGAAAAGATACCAGTCCTTCCTTCCCATCAATAACACAACTTTATGGGTACAACCTAGTAAAGCAGCAGGAATAAGTACATCAACACCTGCACCCCATCCCACTCGCACTCCTCCAAGTGCATCTAGAAAAGGTACCAGATTGAATCCTGATTGGGATTTAACTGAAGTGTGTATACGGAAATAATCAGAGAGGTCTCAGGACAAGAGGGATGAGAGGGATGAGACCTAGGCTGGGGCATAAAGAAGAGTGCCAAGCCCAGACCTAAAATCAAGTCTGAAGTCAGGAAGGTAGGTTGGACAAATTAACAAAAATAACAACAACAACAAAAAGAATTCCCCCCTAAAAGCTATTGTGGTAACAGGGATAATCAAGACACAAACCCAGAATAAAAGAATGGTTCCAAAATATCTCAGAAGCAAAGCCTCAAGCACTATGCAGCTTGGGTAGCAGATCCAACTAGAATTCCTGTTAGAGATTAAACAAAAGTTTAACAGGTTTTTTTAAGTGAAATTAGAACACTAGAGGAAAAAATTGGAAAGAAATGATAGCTAAGGAAAAAAAAATAATTGGAAATACAAGAGGCACAAAATCTTGTTCAAGCAACAAATTCTCTGAAAATGAGAATGGACCAAATGAAAGCTAATGGCTTCCTTCATAAGAAAACGAGAACTCAAACAAAAGTCTCAAAGAAAAAAAAAGGCACCTTACTGCAAAAACCAACTGACCTGGAAAACAGACTGAAGAGAGAAAATATAAGAATCACTGTACTACCTGAAAGTCACGACCAAAAAAAGAACTTCGACATCATATTTCCAGATCTTTTAGGATCCAAAGGTAAAGCAGAAATAGAAAAAATCCCCATCACCTCCTGAAAGAAACTCCAAAATGAAAACTCTCAGGAATATCAGTCAAAATTCAGAGCTTCCAGGTCAGACAAAAATCTGCAAGCAGACAGAATTCAAATACCAAGGACCACAGTCAGCAATGCACACAATTTAGCAGCCACCATCATAAAGGAGCAGAGAGTGTAGGATATTTTGTTTCAAAAGGCTAAGGACAAAGGCTTATAACCAGAATAACTTACCCAGCAAAATTAAGTATAATCCTACAGGTAGGAAAATGGATTTTTAATGAAATAGAGGACATCCAAGCATTCCAGATAAAAAAAAAAAAAAACAGAACTGCCTAGAAATTTTGAAGCACATATTGAGGAGTACAGAAAAACATAAAGAGGCAAACAGGAATGAACAATAATAAAAGACCAAACAAAATTAAACCCCTTGCGCTCAAATATTAGGAGATAATACACCTGTTCTCTCTGAACCCTATAATTATCACAGGTCACAGAAAAGGCCTGGGAGTAGTTTTGCTGATCTTAAAAGAAGAATGGATGTGGAGGAAAAGCAGAATAAACAAAAGGAGAAAGAAAGAAGTTAGGGAAAATCATTCCACATTATGGGGGAAGGCAAGTAGTCATTGAGACAAACAAAGAGGACTGAGTGAGAGGAGTGACTGACACTGGAACCTCACTCTCATCTAAACTGGTCAAAGGAAGAAAGAATACATACTCATAGTTTGGTACAGAAATGCATTTCACTAAACAGGGAAACAGAAAGGAAAGGGGACAAGGGAGAGAGGGGAATAAGAGGGAAAGCAGATGACACAAGGGCCTGATTCTAAGCAAAACAAACTAAAGATGTATAAAAATATCTATAGCAGCTCTTTGCGGAGTGGCAAAGAATTGTAAAATGAAAGGATCCCCATCAAGTGGGGATTGGCTGAACAAATTATGGTATATGAATGTGATGGAATATTACTGAGCTGTAAGAAATGATGAAAGGGATAGTTTCAGAAAAACCTGAGAAGACTTGTACAAACAGATGCAGTGAAGTGAGAAGAACAATTTATACAATGACAGCAATATTATTGTAAAAACAAACAACTTAGAAAGACTCTTTTTTTTTTTTAAAGCAATCGGGGTTAAGTAACTTGCTTGAGCAAGTTACACGGCCAGGTGTTTCTGGGTGTGGTGCTGAGTATCTGAGCCCAGATTTGATCCAGTTCATCCCGACACTGGAGCCAGTGCTCTTACTCGCTGTGCTACCTGGCCGCCCCATGACTTAGGAACTCTTGATCAATGTAGTGACCAACCATAATTTCTGAGGATTCATGATGAAATGGGTTACCCATTTCCTGATAAAGAGAAAGACTGAGAGTACAGAATCTGATATTTTTAAAAAGGCATCAATCACCATTATAGAAATTTGTTTTGTTTGATTATATATATTTTTGACAGGCATTTTGTTTTTCATTCTTCTTCAAGGGAGAGGGAAGGAAATAAAAGGGAGAGAAGGCAGATTTTTGCTTACAAAAATATTTAATAAAAAAAAAAAACACCACCCTGTGAACCTCACAAAATTGTATTCTCTAGATTTGTGCTTTTCATTTTGTACTTCTATTATTTCCTAAACATTCTCTATTGATGTGTGCGTTTCACGTATTCCAGTGGATTTTTTTTCATATAATTTTACTCAAAAATTAGGACAATTATATTTCATTCTTAAAAATGTCTAATGAATAAATATCTTGAATTATTTCTAATTTTTAAAAATGGAAGGTTTTTTGGAAACCTGTTCATTATATTTTACTCACCAAAATGAACAGTGATGAGAAATATACTATTTTAACCCAGAAAGATTAACTTTCAATTCACACATCTCTCCTTCAAACGAAGCAAGCAGATTTCAGTGAGGCTGAAATGGAAATGTTTCTGGAAGAATCATTATGATGACTGCTCAAGGAGAACCCTAAGTGTAGTTCAAACTTGTATTAGTTGGTGATGGAGGTACTGGAAAAGTCACATTTGTAAAATGTCACTTGACGGGTGAATTTGAGAAGTATGTAGCTACACCTTAGGTATTAAGGTTCATTCCTTTCAGTTTCATACTAACTAAAGAGGTACTATTAAATTAAATGTATGAGAAACAGTTGTCCAAGGGAAATTTGGTGATCTTAGAGGTGATCATTAATTACACCCAAGCTCAGGGCACCATTATAAAATTTGATGTAACATCAAGAGTAACTTATAAGAATGTACCTAACTGGCATAAAGATCTGGGATGAGCACATGAAAATCTCCCTATAGTGTTATGTAGCTACAGAGTAGATATTACGGATAGAAAAGTGAAGGTGAAACCAACTGTCTCCCAGAGAAAGAAGAATCTCTAGTACTAGGACATTTCAGTCAAATATAACTACAACTTTGAGAAGTCCTTCTTTTGGCTACCGACCGCTCAGACAGCTGAGCTCCCTGATCAAGATGATGACCTGTAAGGAACAAAACCAGCGCCCCATACCAGAGGTCCAGTTTCAGAGGCAACTGTCCTATGATGTCAGTGGTGTAGAACTGGGCAGAACATATGCTTCATCTTTGAGGTCTTGAAGGAGAGGAATGAACTCTGGAGTGAACTGAGCAGTTTAAAAATATAGAATTAACGGGGTGGCCAGGTAGCACAGCGAGTAAGAGCACCGGCCCCAGTGTCGGGGATGACCTGGGATTGAATCCGGGCTCAGACACTTAGCACCCACCCAGAAACACCTGGCCGTGTAACCTTCAGCAAGCTACTCAACCCCAATTGCTTAAAAAAAAAAATTTATATATATATATATAATTAATATTTCAGACCTGTATATTGAACTATTTTGAACTGCAACTATGGCTCCCTTCACACCACTAGAATCCCATTACAATGTTCAGTGGTGACTCTTGTACATTATTGCTTTTCCCATTCCTTTTTCATTTAGATTATAATAAAGTTGTATCTTAAATATCTAAGCAATGAGTTCTTAACCCTTTACAATAAGCATTTTAAAACCTGCTTTGTGTGGTCTATGGTAGACATATACCGTGGTACTATTTAAAGGGCCATCAAATTAAAAGTTTCAGAGTATACAGAATTTAGACAGTAAAGCTAAGTTTTCACACACAGTGTACCTAAGGTAGCTTGTTGAAGAATAAAATAATTACATGACTACTGACATTTTTTCTGTGTATCAGCTGTCAACAGAATAGAATTTAATGTATGTGGATTGAGTGTCAATTGAATACAGCCTTTAGAAGACTATAATGCCAACATATGGGAATAGTAACCATACTCTGATAGCTGATATGAGATGATTATGAAAATAAGCTAGACACTGGTACTTCAACTTTTATAAGCTTTAAATCCACTGTAGGCAATGTATCCTTGTTGGAAAGGAAAAATATCAAGACATAAATCATTCATCAGACAATTCTGTGATGACCACCACCAGAATATTGAGAGAATGGACCATTTTCAGTGATGTGCACATCCAAACTGAAGCTTTGGAATGAGTTTTGTATTGTGGGCTCTATAATAATAGTGAAGCATTTAGTCAAAAACAAAATAAATGGAGCAAGCAGCCTGAAAACACAACTGAGAGGTACCATGAGCCTCTGCCTGCTGATGGTGAGATGCTGTTCACTGCTGTCAGTGCCTAATGACATGAGTTGACTCAAAACTGACCTTGTTTGCATGTAACTTACCAAATAACCATTGTGCGGCACTTCTGTCATGTTAGTCTGGTGAAGCGGCCATGTTGCACTTGCTTTCAACTTTTTTTTCCAATGAATAAGTGAATATATTTATGCAGGAATTATACTCAAAGTCATCAAATGATTTTTGGCCACTGATAATTTTGCCACTGATGTCTCAATTCCTCCTCCCTCTACGCCTACAAATCTAGCCCCAAGATGGTCTTGAACACCAAGAGTTATATTTCATTGTGTGCAAACTGTACTGCTAAGGCAAAAAGTATGTTTAGTAGGAGAAAACGGAAGGAGACAGGAAATTACATTCAGAGATGTTACGGCTATTGGAGGCGTGACTTCAAGAGATGGTAAAGTAAATTAGGTATATAAGAAAGTTATTAGACTTGAAATTAAGGAGCTGTGTGTTAGGGAAGTCCCCAAGAATGACAGGTTGTTAGGGAAGTCCTCAAGAATGATAGCAGCAGATGCAACAGAAAAAAATACCAAGAAGTAGTTACTTTAAAAATACCTGAAAAAATTGGGAGAATGACCTGGAGGAGGTCAATGGATGACAACATCAAGAATTAGGGAAAGTGTTTCATAAACGAGATTGGACAGATTTCAAAGGGAAAAGGTCACTAGGGATCAGTGATAAGAGAAGCAACAATAGAAAGAGCAAAGATCCGTCCATTCTTCCTCCAGTTTAGATCACCGGCTACCTATTAGGTAAGGCAAGTGAGGCCCAGGGATGTTAAATGACTTGTTCAAAGTCACAGTGACTATAATCAAGGAATAGCCTCCAAAGGAACTGGTTCTAATGTATTCTCAGGGAAAAGTATAGTTTTGGTTAAAACAAGATGGGAGCAGTATCAGTTGAAAAGCCTCAGGATATATTAGTTTGTTGACTAGAGAGAGTGGGTCTTCTTAAGGGCACAGCTGAATAAAAGTCAGGAAATAGGTGAAACAAATGGTTTGGAATGGGCTTAGTAATGAACAGAATAGGCAGGTTCAATAGAAAGTATGCTGTTCTACATGTGTAAAATATTCCCCAATGCATTAAGTATTTTAAGACAGAAAAAATTTTTTTTTTTGCTTTTTGGAGGGCAATTGGAGTTAAGTGACTTGCCCAAGGTCACATGGCTAGTTTTTGCATTAAGTGTCTGAGGCTGAATTTGAACTCAGGTCCTCCTGACTCCAGGGCTGGTGCTCTATTCACTGTGCCACCTAGCCGCCCCTTAAGATAAAATTTTTATACATTTCCATTATAAACCAGGAGTTGATCTACAAATAATAGAAATATTATTTATAGATAAAAGCAATAGCTGTATAAGGAAACTGAAGCTAAATACTTATTGTAAATAACTAAAACAACCTTGCCAAAATAATTTTTTTAAATCTCCATTTCTTTATAGCCTACAAAATTTTCATCTATTCTTTGCATGTTGACCAGTGTCTTAAAGATGATGCATCTGATGGAAGTCTCAGCAGTCTCAAGAAATACAGGAGTGTTATTCCCAGTTTTTATTTGTCTACAGAATAATTTACTTTTAGAGGGCTATGCAAATGTACAAAAAATCAAATTATATTCCTTTTAAATATTAGTCTCTAAAGAAAAATAACATGGAATATTATTGAATACTGAATAACTATTCAAACATCAGTTTATGAAAAGAGATATTCGGCTAGACAGTTTCTCATCTTTCTTTTTCCTTAGGTAGAAATATTAGGTCACAAATTCAATGGTGGGCATTAAAAAGTCTTGGGGCTTTCATGTAACTAAGGACTGAAGAAAGCTATCAACCCAGTTTCTAAGGATCCTTGGACATTCAAAGCTCAAGGAAGACCATTAGTTAGAAATCAATTCAACTACTCACTATTTGACAAAATCTGCCCAGAAAACTGGAAAATAGTATGGCAGAAACTGGGCATAGACCAACATCTTACACCGTATGCCAAATAAGGTCAAAAAGGATACATGATTTAAATATAAAGGCTAATACTATAAGCAAATTAGGAGAGCAAGGAATAACTTGTCAGATTTATGGAGAATAGAAAAATTTATGAATAAACAAGAGATAGAGAACATTATGAAATGCAAAATGGTTAATTTTGATTACATTAAATTGAAAAGTTTTTGCACAAAGCCAATGCAACCAAGATTAGAAGGTGTAATGGGAATGTAAATTTAAAGATCTTCCCTGCCCCTAGGCTAAAGTGCACCTGGAGCCTGGGGTGGGAGGCTTGTTTTTCAGTAGATACTTCTTGATTGGCCAGTGAGTCAATAAGGTTATTACATTCTCTAAGCCAGGAGAAGGCTATATAAGTGTTCTGTGATTTGATCTGGATTATGGGAAGCTGTTGTCCAGAGGGCCCCCCCCCCCCCCCCCCCCCCCCCCCCCACCCCGCCGTTGATTCGGTATGGATGTAATGGTTGGACAGTTTGGAAAGCTGTCTACTTGATCTGTTTCTGTCTTGATAATTCTGCCTGTATACTTTGAAGTTCGGGGTGCTGACCTTTTTCCCCTGAACTAGGTAAACGATACATGTTGGACTGATTAAAGTAAGCTTGTTAACCCGTTTTGAGTTGCTTCCCTTTATCAAAGCAGATCCAAGAACCTGTATTGGCAGCAAACCCTGAGGACGCTTGGGGTGCTTGCTGCTTCAGAAGGGAAGCAGAAAACTGGGAATTTTTACAACCAGTATCTCTGATAAAGGCCTCATTTCTAAAATATATAGAGAACTGAGTCTAATTCATAAGAATATAAGTCATTTCCTAATTGATAAATGGTCAAAGTATATGAACAGGTACTTTTCAGATGAAGAAATTAAAGCTATCTATAATCATACGAAAAAATGCTCTAAATCACTATTGATTGGAGAAATACAAATCAAAACAACTCTTAGATATCACATCATACATATCAGATTGGTTAACATGACAAAACAGGAAAATGATAAATGCTGAGAAGATGTGGGAAAACTGGAACACTACTGCATTGTTGGTGGGGTTGTGAACTGATCCAACTGTTCTGGAGAGCAATTTGGAGCTACGCTCAAAGGTCTATAAAAATGTGCACATCTTTGACCCTGCAATACCACTTCTAGGGCTGTATCCCAGAGAGATTATAAAAATGGGAAAGGGACCCACATGTACAAAAAGATTTATAGCAGCTCTTTTTGTGGTGGCCAAGAATTGGAAATGGAGAGGATGCCCATCAACTGGGGAATGGACGAACAAGTTGTTATATATGAATGTAATGGAATATTACTGTGCTATAAGAAATGATGAGCAGGTAGACTTCAGAAAAACCTGGAAAGACTTATATGAACTGATGCTGAGTGAAATGAGCCAAACCAAGAGAACACTGTACACCGTGTAAGTGACACTGTGCAATGACTAACTTTGATAGATTTAGCTCTTGTCGGCAATGCAAGAATCTAAGACAACTCCAAAAGACTCATGATGGAAAATGCCATCTACATTCAGAGAAAGAACTGTGGAATCAATGCAGATTGAAGTATACTATCTGCTCTCTTTTTTTCATTTTGTTTTTTCTTTCTCATGGTTCCTCCCGTTTGTTCTAATTCTTCTTTACAACATAACTAAAGTGAAAATATGTTTAATAAGCATGTATATGTAGAGCCTATATCAGATTGAATGCTGTCTTGGGGAGGGAGGTGGAGAAAATTAAAAACTCAAAAGCTCATGGAAATCAATGCTGAAAACTAAAAATTAATTAATTAAATACAACAAAAACAAAAAAGAAATCAGCTGAACTTTGGAATTTGATGTTTACATCTCAAGATGAAACGATTATATAAAAGTACAAGTTACTCTGTCCATCTAAATCACTCTTAAGAACTCTGATTTAAATCACTCTCACTATCAATTCTGATTTAATCAGGGTTTTTCAGTTGTTTAGATATCAGTTCAAAGTCCTACTTGCTGGCAGTGGTAGTGTTTTTGGGGGAGGGGAATGCAGAAGATGGAGCTAAGAAATGTTTGAATGGCAGATGAATTCACTGCAGCTCAGTGTAAAGATACTCTCTACATTAATCTTCAGTCCATTAAAATGGAATACCCTAAGGTTTATCCTTGTGGTTCTTCCTCTCAATCAGTGGTTTCCAAAGCAGAAGTATTATTATGTATGGCCTGATCCCAATGAGTTATGCGAAAACGACTAATTAGAGAGTGTCAATATGGGTCTCAATGCCCCCTTTCCAGGATAGTCAATCATGGGGTTCATCTATGAAACAACTATACACACTTATTCTTCAACAACCCCCCTCAAGTTGTACAAACTCCCAAACTTTCCCTCTTCTGGGCCAGGCATTTGTCCCCTCAGAAGTTATCACCTGACTGCTACTGGGTACCAGAGCAGCAGGCACAAAGTTGCCATTGGAAAAATTGCCCCAACCTCCCTCCCTCCCTACCCCATTTCACCTCCCTGTGTGACAGGCATCCCGTTAAGAGGGGCTTAGTGCTGTAGGGCAGGGACCAGTGAGTAAGAGGAGTATCCCTGCCTCTACCTCTTTTCACTGGGCAGAAAAGAGTGAAGCCACAGACTGAAAAGGCCCATCGCAGTTTGCATAAAAAATCTCATTTCATCATCATACTGTCCTCCCAAATTCTCCTCCTTCCAGATTTCCCTGTTAATGTCAGTCAAAGGCAACATCGTCCATCCAGGTTCAAAACCTCGGCACTCTTCACTCTATACAATCAACTGGCAAACACTGTCTTCAACACCTCTAACACACATCTCTCCTGTCACACAGCCGCCACTTTGGTTCAGATTCATATTACCCCTCCCCTGGGCTATTGTAACGCCCTTCTAATTGATTTCCCTACCTCAAAGTTTGCTCCTCTCCAATCCATCCTCCACTCTGTTGCCAAAGTATTTTCCCTAAAATTCATGTCTAACCATATCAATCCCTTACTATTCAAATTCTTGTGACTCCTAATTCACTCCAGAATCAAAAATTATCTCTATTTTTTATTGTATAAAATTTTTATTTCTATTTAAGTTTTG
Organism: Petaurus breviceps papuanus; assembly: GCF_028583685.1. Lineage (NCBI taxonomy): Eukaryota > Metazoa > Chordata > Mammalia > Diprotodontia > Petauridae > Petaurus > Petaurus breviceps. The sequence continues at coordinate 84,822 of NW_027187325.1, read as the reverse complement.
TCATGTACCCAAGCATAAGAACATGTATATCATCCATAAATAAGTAAATATATATACAAATACACACAGAGGGCTGCATATTCAAAAAGTGTTTACTGATGGAGTGTACACACATGCACGCGCGCGCACACACACACACACACACACACACACACACACACACACACACAAGTTTGGAGACCACTGCTCTATACAAACAAATCATCATCTCATCATCTCGGGTCCTGCCATTTTAACCTCTCTTCCAGTGCCACATCTCTAAAATTTTTTTTACCAGGAAAAAAAAAATACAATTTGGGATGGATTGAGGCAAGATAGATTAAGTGGTTTAACAAAGTTTAAAAATCAAATAACAACAAAAGAAAATGCATTCTGATACAGAAAAAGTAGTACCCCCAAAATTAGCATACAATTATCTGGATAATTCACTTGTTTTCATTAATGCAATTTTAACTACACGTTGCTGACCACAGTCATGAAGAATCACAACTCCATACTTCAACATCATGCTGACAGCTTTTAAAGAAAACTATTTCTTATAAAGGACAGGAGGAATGCAGGAAGGGAAGGAGGGAGGAAGGCATATCTCACTCAGGTGTGCTCTCATTTGAGTAAACTCTAGCTTAACTTACTTGTACAGAAGGGCTTGGCTATCTATAACTAGAGTAAGCCAAACACAAGATATCATTTGATTAATTTCCCAAAATAAAATTTCAGAACAATTAATGGTAAGATAAAGAGAAGAAAGACATAGAAGAACAAAGTCCTAATTACTCCTGATACATGCAATTCCTTTTAACAGTAAAGTGTTTCCCCTAAAAGGGTTTCTTTTACAGAAAATTTCTGAAATTATGAAAACTGTACAAACAGTGACAGCAAAGTAAAGATATCATAGAGTGCATAGCAACGATTCTGCACAAGAAATTTAGGACCTTCTTTATGATCTTTACTTTGCTGTCACTGTTTGTACAAAGTTTTCATAATTTACTTGATCGTCGTTATCACCATCTACTTCCCAGATAATTTTGCATAAGAAATTGATAGAAAATACTAAAACCAGGATTGGCAGTGTACTACAAAGGTCAGAAGGTTAGTCCTGGAATCAAGAAAATTTGGGCTGAAGACCCCTCCCCTTTTAACATTATCAGCTGTCTGAACATGGGCAAGTTACTTAACCTCTCAATGTTCCAGGCAGTTCTCACATAAAATACGTTAAGAGTTTCATGCCTGGAGTTTGTTACTCCAGAGAAACCTAGTCTCTTCTCATCCCCTAGCCACAAAATAAAAAGCCACTCTCTAACAGAGAAGTCAAGGGCAGTTAGGTGGTACAGTGGGCAGAGCGCTAGGCCTAGTCAGGAAAACTTGTCTTCCTGAGTTCAAATCTGGCCTCAGACACTTGGAGAGAGAAATGTCAAATCACTCCAGTATCTCTGCCAAGAAAATGCCAAATGGGTTCACAAAGAGTCAGACATGACTGAAGACAACTGAACAGAGAAGTGGCCAATGGACATAAAAAAAGAGACAGTCCCATTAGCTTTGCTGCAGCCTCCTAATGGACTTTTGAACCTTTCATCTAACTAGCAGCTAAACTTCCTGTCTATGTTGTCTCCCTCATTAGAATGCAAACTCCTTGAGAGCAAGGTCAATATTTTTTATTTGTACTGCGAACATAGTAAGCTCTTAATAAGTGAGTGATTGATTGATTCATTCATCTGACAGATGTCATTCATGACATTCTAAGAATTAGCTCTCCTAATGAAAATATTTAAAAATTTTTCTATACAGTATTTGTTGGCAGAGTTGGTTTCATTGTACAAAGTGTGGGAAGAGGTCTCGGAAGTTATCTAATCCAACTCCCTCATTAACAGATGAGGAAACTGAGGCCCTGAGAAGTTAAATTACTGCCCCCCTCCAACTCACTCTCTATTAAATATTTCCTTGTGACCTTTGGCAAATTGATTAACCTTGATGGTTAGATAAAGGATTGGGCAAGATGTCCTTTGAGGGCCCTTTCAGCTCTAGATCTATTCTCTTATGAACTCTCTGCTTACTATCACTTGACATGGTGAATACCAAATACTATTTAAAAACAACTCTTAATAGATGGGAATTCTGTTATGACTATCTCTGTATAGTTAGACCATTGACTAGTTAGAATTAAAAGTCAAATGCAACATATTAGATGCATAAAAATGAAAAGACAACACTGAGTACTCAATAAAGCCAATGATGCTAAAAAACGGGGGCAAAACAATAAAGATACTGACTTTGATTATCACTAAGTTCCTCATGAACTTTACCGGACTTAGCAAAGATGTTTTTGCCAAATATAGACATGGCCACAAAAGTAAACAGTTAGGAATAAACATGCATTTGTAAATCACTATGGAAAATAATGAGCACCACAGACTCATGAAACAGTAAAAAGAAAAACTAAATCTGCAGACACCCTGGGGAAAAACCTAACTCGTATCATTCCAAGGGCATTCACAAATGAAACTGCCGAGAGGGCAACAAATCAATGGGAAATATTAAGACTTTCCAGTGTCACATGTAGAATTTAAAGCCCAATTCTTTTTTTTTTTTTTTTTTTTTGCTTTTTGGAGACGCAATTGGGGTTAAGTAACTTACTAAAGGTCACACAGCTAGTTTTTGTGTTAAGTGTCTGAGGCCAGATTTGAACTCAGGTCCTCCTGACTCCAGGGCCAGTGCTCTATTCACTGTGCCACCTAGATGCCCCTAAAGCCCAATTCTTAATGGGTTAGTATTTGTTAAAAGAAAAATGATATCTAAGACACTGAAGTTTTAGTAAGGGAGGCTAGGTCAGACCAACTATACGTGGGCAATCTATGTTGGAAGTGAAAGTCTTGAAACTACCAGGGGATTTTTTTAATGTCATGTCAGGAAGAAAATTATAAAAGAATGGGATAACAATCATTGACTCCTAAAAAAAAAAAATGACAGGGCACTGATAACTACCAATTCACACATTTACTTTGTCATCTTTATAAAATAAAACTTAATGACCTAACCATAGGTTCCCAAAGTACCACCCCCTGGGAGACGCTGGAACCATCCTTGGCAGTGGTAATAGCCTATGGTGCAACTGGGGGAGGTGTTGAATAAAATTAAGGGGGCACTGTAAGCATAAGGAAAGAGCAGAAACTTTTGAAAAACCATTCATGCATGTTCCATCTGTTGTATAATGTTAAGTCTTAGGGATTACATTATTTTCCAAATAAACGCACAAAACACAAGCTATAACTGATCAATGGTCAAGTCCACAAACAAGTCTTAACAACTAAGTGTTGGCACACCTGCAAGAGGCACATTGTTGGGAAGTCCAGTATGAATCAGCAGGAATACATGTGTGTAATGACTTGCTTACAACATACTATACAGTTACACGATGCCATATTGCACCATCAAAATTTCAATGCAGGGAAAACCCCACAAATTTGTAATAAATTATTAAATCGAAGATGTGTTACTAAAAAAAAAGTTATGGGGGCAGCTAGGTGGCCCAGTGAAATAGAGCACTAGCCCTGGAGTCAGGAGGACCTGAGTTCAAATCTGGCCTCAGACACTTAACACTTATTAGTCCTGTGACCTTGGGCAAGTCACTTAACTCCAACTGCCCTGTCTTCCCCCTTCCCCCCCAAAAAAAGAAAGAAGGAAAATTATTTTTGAAAAACGTTATGTTAAAAGGTAGGTTTGTTTTTTTTTTAAGGTGGTGGTAAGCCTATTAAGTTTGGGAACCTCTGTACAGATATGTGTACACAGGTATGTGAAGTTAATAGGAAAGCTTTCAGAAAATTTTCTGCAACTCATGGAAAAAGTAAAGACAGTTTAAGATTCAAATATGGGGGCTTTGGTCCAGGTCTATGATGTCATTAGAATATAGAACTTCTGGTTTGAAATAACTTAAAGAATTGCCTCAGGCACTGAGAGGTTAGGTGATCTGCCCACAAGTGCAGTACTTAACGATTACAAAATAAGCACTGGACTCAGTAAAGCACAAGGCAGCCTGAGGCACATGTTTGGATTGTACAAGATTCTGACATACAAATCCATCATATTAATACCAATGTGCACTTGGCAACGCCTCAAAGATAGTCCCAAGGCTGTAAAAACAGGGCATAGGAATGAACAAAACTAATGGAATAACAGTTTGGGCGGGGGGTGAGAGATAATGAGCTCAGCTTTGGAATGTGCTGAATCACAGTGTAGCTGAGGGGGTATCAGGAGGAAACAGTAGTACCCTGAAGAACACTGAACTTGGAGAGATCTGGGTTCAAATTCACTTCTTACACTGTGTGACAAAGGTTAAGTCACAATTTCTCTGAGCTTCAGTTTTCCTCACCTGTAAATGTGACAATTCCTATGTCATAGGGTTGTTGTGAGGAATAAGTCCAAGGGACAACAGGGAGTCTTTGAGGGCTTTTGAGTGGGGCAATGCCAAGGTCAGATCTGTACCTGAGGAATATTCATTTGGCAAGTACATGGAGGATGGATGGAAAATGACAAAACTAGAATCAGAAAAATCAATTAAGAGGCTAATGTAACAGTACAGGTGGGATGATGAAGTGGTGCCCTTGTGCTCTGCAGATACTGTATTTTTTTAAAAACAAACTACAGGTTTGGGGCAATCCTGCATCAGGCAGGTCTACTGGAGCTATCTTCCCAATAGCACGTGCTCACATTGTGTCTGTGTCCCACTTTGGTAATGCTCACAATATTTCAAACTTTTAAATTACCATTATTATTATTGCATCCGCTGTGGTGATCTTGAATCAGTGATCTCTGATGCTGCTGCTGTTAAGTGTCTTGGGGTTCCAGGAACCTCGTTCCCAACGAACTGCATTGATAAATGTTACGTGTGTTCTGACTACATCTACCATCTTTCTCCCCCTCCTCAAGCCTCCCTATTTTTTGAGACACAAAAATATTATGGATATTACATAAACTTAGTTGATAAAGCAGCAGCAGAGTTTGAGAAGATTGATCCCATTTTTCAATATCTGTGGGTAAAAATGCTGTCAAACAGCACTGTGTATCTCAGAGAAATTTCATGAAAGGAAGAGTTAATAGATGCAGCAAACTTTTTGTCTTTTTTTAAGAAACTGCCACAGCCACTCCAACTTTCAGCAACCACCACCCTGATCAATCAGTAGCATCAACATCAAGGCAAGACTCTCCACCAGAAAAAAGATTTCAATTCACTGAAGGCTCAGATGATGGTTAGAATTTTTTTAGCAATAAAATATTTTTCATTAAGGTATACATTGGCTTTTTTAGACATGATACTATTGCAAACTTAAAAATAAATATAACTTTTATATGTTCTGGAAAATAAAAAAATTAGTGTAACTGCTTTATTTAGATATTTGCTTTATTGCAGTGGTCCTGGAATTAAACCCGAAATATCTCTGTGGTATGCCTGTACATACTAAAGATACTATGGAAGTAGGTTTTATAAGATTTGTGAATTGATTAGATATAGAGAGTAAGTGAAGTTAGTTAAGCAGTATATATTAAGTACCTAATACGTGCTAAGTATTAGATTAATTCGATATGTGGATGAGACATCTAGTAAATGTCCAGCAGGCAAGTTGGTAACATGGTACTATAGTTGAGGAGAAAGATTAAAGCTGGATAAAAAAAAAAACCAATGAATTTAGTACTTCGTAAAACTTAATGGGCTGTTTAAATCTCATCTATCATCTGGATCAGTCAAGCAACAAGTATTTATTATGTGCCTAGTATATTCCAACACTTTCACACAGTAGAAAGAGGTGTCATGTAAGTAAATGAAGATGCTGTTATAGAAATCAAAAGACAATAAAATCTTCTGAGAGTTAGAGACCACAAAATAAGGGTAGAGGGAGAGGAGACCCTAGGAAAGACCCCTGGGTAATGCCTACGACATTAAGAAGTTGGGAAGAGAATGAGAATCCAAAGGAGTCATTAAAGAAATAGGAAAACCAATCATTTTTGGTAAATTTTTTACTTTTGAAAATGAAATTATACTTTCTAAATTCAACTTACATACAACCATATTTATGGAAATAGCCATTTAAACAGCTAATACTATTTTAAAACGTGCCACCAGACAGGAGCCCCTGACTCACTGCTAGTGCTTTTATCAACCTTTCATTGCAGCTAATCACCAAGTGTGACGCACAGGCCACAGCCACTCCTGCCTCCACATCACTCCTTTACCTGGCATGCCCACCTCGCTCCTCTCTGCCCACCCTCCAGTCTGGAGCTAAGCACCTAGTGGACAGCATGATACATCAGAAAGGACGAGCGATTTATAGTCAGATGAACTAGGTTCAAATCCTGGCTATGCCACTCACCCACCTGAGTGACCTTGGGCAGTGCACTTGGCCACTCTGGGCTTCAGTTTCCTTATCTGTAAACAGAGAGCTGGACAAGAAGTTCGGAGGTCTCTTCCAGCTCCCTCCAGAGTTTTTTGATTGTTCCAGTTCTCCCTGATCTTTTTTTTTTTTTTAGAGTTTCTACAACTTTACATCTTAAACTTGACTGTACGGTGCTCTGCACTCCTCTCCAGATATTTCATATTTGTGAATCCAGTCTTCCCCAGCTACACTGTGATGTACCAGTGTAGGAACTGTAACTCTCTTCTGGTCCGCTCCCTAGCACAAGACTAATTGTTCTGTAAAGACCAGAGCAGGGCAACCAGAATGGTAAAGGTCCCTGAATTCATGTCCTTGGGAATCAGCAGAAGAACTTGGGGATGCTTGGCTTGGAGAGGAAAAGGCTAACAGGGAACATGCGAGCTGTGTTCAAGTTTCTAAATGGCTGTCCTGTGGAACAGGGATTAGACTTGTTCTATGAATAGAAAAGTTGCAAAAGAGAAAATTTAAACACAAGGCCAGGAAAAGGTTTCTTAAAATTAGAACTGTCTCAAATTAGAATAGGCTGCTTTGGGAAATGGGTGGTTTCTCTTCATTGAAGGTCTTCAAGCAGAGACTAAAAAACCCCACTTTGGAACCTGTCAGAGTAAGGATTCTCTTCTTGGATTTAGGAACTAGATGGCCCTTCTAAATCTTAGATTCTATGAACACCACTATCTCTGAAGGCTTAAAGTTACAGGTGATACAAGAGACCACAGAGTGATGTATGGTGGGTATAAAGCTACTCCCAATGATGAACTATAAAAAAGAAATGGTTTAAGGGCTATCATACCAAAAATGATTGGAAAAGGCGAACTGACATATGATACATAACATGAGCAAGAGATGGAGAGCTCGACTGCTGCTTAAGAAATACAATTTTTTTTAAAGGACTCCTATTATTAGGTAGAGAGCCTCTGTAAAGCATCTATAGGGGAACACAAAGATTGGGAAGGAAAACAGGGTTGCAATCTGTACTGCTGGAGGGAATAAACACATTGAGAACATATTCACTGCATTTCACATGTGCACATATGCTTCTTCACTAATTCAATTATGTACTACTTAAATGAAAAACCAAGCTGTCTTTACTGTTCCTATTTCCTTGTGCTTCAAATTTTACACATAACAACTTAGAGTAATGTTAGTTTTATTTTTATTACTAGAGCAACATATGTGTGTATGTATATATTCCTATACGACCTAGGAAGGTAGCAATATAGTTTTTAAGTTATCTGCACATACATATGAGGTTAGAAAGAGATAAGACCTTAGAGACCATCTAGTCTGAAGACTAGGATGAACACTCTGAAGTGTTTTTGTGAAGAACTTACCTAGGGTTTGGGTTCTTGAATCTCCATATCTTTTTAAGCTCAATTTTGCTTTGATTATTAATACATATGTAATTTAATAACTTAGCCTTGGAACTTCATGCTGACTGAACAGTAAAAATAGGCAACTCAATTTAACTTTAAAATTCTCATATACTGTTCTAATTAGATAAGCCTTTGAGGATCAGATCCACAAGTAAAGTTTTAACAAACTGTAGTTTACGATGAAAACTTATAATATGCTCCAAAACCTGTGACTGAAGACTCATACTTTACTTCTGTAAGCTGTAAATGCTTACTGCCATCGGAGGCATCAGTAAATTTGACTAGGACTGGAAGCCACTATTGGGCTAATCCATTTTTTACACCCACATTCAAGGCTGCAATTGCCTAATATTTGAAAATAAAAGAATTAAAAATTTAAAGCAAACAACACTGCTTTCACTGCCAATTTATAATAATAAGCAACTCTACTTTTACTTCCAAAAAACTTTTAAATTAATTTCCCCACCCTTCCCACCTTGCTCCCCTACAAATCACCAGGTTTGGATGACAAGCTCTGACAAAATTTCCAAGATCCACTCTAAAGGAAATAGTTCTAATCAAATACAACAATGAATCCTCCCCCAAAATTCTGTTCAACCAATACCTCTGAACGATGCTCTAAACTTCCATTGTCTGATCCAGAGTGCTGCTCAATTACATCATCTTCAACGTCTGACCCTGAATCCCGTTCATCCTGTACTGGGGTAGCTCCACCATCATCTGCTCAAAAACAAAACAATAAAAATCCCACTTAAAGGGTAAGATGGATGATGTCTTGGGCTACAACTAAGATTAAGTTTAAAGTATAGCCAAAGGTTGCCACTAACAAATAGTATAACTAAGTTCATTATGTTTCTACATTAGATTTATATTTAAAATGCTATGTGTGTCATAGTATGACTAGTAACCACATCAGTATGATGAGAGGTATGCAGAACTTAGCAAACACTAATGGAAAAGCCAGGGAGGATCAAGTGAAAGATCTCTAAACATCACTCCTATTTGGCTAACTAGATCATACTATTTTCACTTCATGTTGAAAATCAGAACTCATTCTGGCAGACCCTAAAATACTGCATGGCAAAGTAACTCACAAAGTAATCCACAAATATGAAGGTCCATATAAAGGGCCAAATATTAATTTTGCATATGAGAGCTCTGAAGTAATCATTTAAAAAAGTAAGTCAATCTACACTTACAAGTACTTGGCTAACAAAAGTTAAATATAACAACATCTCCCAATATTAATTTTGCCCATGAGAGATCTGAAGTAATCATTTAAAAAAAAGTCAATCAACCTACACTTATACATACTTGGCTATCAAGTAAAACAGGCCACAAAAGCTACACAGATATGTAGCTTTCAAATAGGAACTTCTAGATACACTCCCAATACTGGTTTGAAAAGGTCTTTTTACTTTCAACACCTATTTTGCCCCTGACTGCTATCGACCTATAGTTTTTTTTTTTTAGTGTTCAAAGGTCCATCAGCAATCACAATAAACATCTTTTGAGACTTTAGGACCATCCAACTCAAAAGCCATTGATTCTACCTGGGACATTTACAACATAAAGAATACTGGTAAAAATAGATTAAAATATTTAGTAATCGAAGTTGTAGTATGGATATTAGAAAGCATTAAAGGAAATAACATTCAAGCATTCCCTTGCACTTTATCTTGATAAGCATTTTGCCAACTATTTCCTACAAGGTCTTTAAGAGTTCATCTAAAGTGAAAGCAGGATTAAATTTAAACTATGATTCTTTTTTCTTTTTTTTGCTTTTTGGAGGGGGGAAGGCAGGACAACTGGAGTTAAGTGACTTGCCCAAAGTCACACAGCTAATAAATGTTAAGTGTCTGAGGCTGGATTTTAACTCAGGTCCTCTTGATTCCAGGGCCAGTGCTATATTCACTGCTCCACCTAGCCACCCCTTAAACTATAATTGTAAAGCAGCAATTAGTCACTTCTGGGGCAAAAATTTCCCAGTGGGGCTAACCAGTAACATCAGGTACCCCTGGCAGACTCAAGACATAAAAATGGAAGAAAGAAAAGAGTGATCAAGCCAAGTAAGCCAGAGAGAGGAAGAACAGAAAATATAAGCACTTTGAAGGCAGGCTCTCTTTCTCTCTCTCCCTCCTTCCTTCTTTTTTATTTAGCCTCTGAATCCTTAGTGCCTAGCACAGTGCAAGGGACATAACAGACTTGTTTATTGAAGAATGAGAAAAAACATTCAAGTGTGTAATGCAAAACATTACTAGCAGCTAAATGCCATTTGGGGACCACCTTTGATATAGAACACTTACTGAATCCACTAAGGAAAAGAACCATGTTTCCAATATGTTCACTGCCTAAAATCAGAGCAACTTCCTAAATGGGAAAGGAATTTAAAGAGCGTTTAAAGCTATTTAAAGATTAATTTAAATATCCTTTAGAGACCAACTTAGTACTACCTAATAATTTTTATAGGTGAAGAAACTGAGATCCATGAAATACGACTTATCCAAGGGCCAAAGACAGTAAGAAGCATCAAGGGTACTAAAACCCAAGTCTCCCGATCTAGGCCATCTCCTTTCTTACACATCAAACAACTTGCCCTACGTCCTGAAACCTAATTCAGAACTTGGGATTTTAGTCACTCCATAGCCGTGGCCATAAGTTTCCTTATTTCTCCAAACCTTCATTTCCTCATCCGTAAAATGGGCTTAGTACTGTTACGCTGCTATTCAACTCAAAGGACTTTTGTGAGGAAAACACTCAATAACGGCCAATCCGCCATGAAGGTGAGCTATTTGGGGGCAGACGCTTCGGGGACCGACTCCGCCGGCCACCTGAGGATTGCTGTAGCAAGAACAGCTGCAAGCTCGGGGAGCTTCGGGCCCAGGGCATTGCTCTGAAAAGATACATCAAGTTCGCATTCCCTCGGACTGGCAACTCTTTAGCCAAAGGGAAACTGACTTGGAAACTGACGACTGCTCCGATACCTAGTGCCTCCCCTCCTACTCCGACACCGATTTTACTCTCGGGGAGAAAGGGTCTCCCCCTGGGCAAACAACGGTCGCTCGGTCAGCAAGCATCCATTAGGTGCCGACTGTGTGCCGGGCAGCGACCCGAGCACGAACTCCAAGTTCGGGGGGCGTGATCTCCGATCCCTGCTCCGCCAAAATTACCTCTTTTTTCCCAGGGGCCTTCGGAGGCCCCGAAGATGGACCCAAATCTGGATGACGACCGTCCCCAGGACAGGAAATTCCCCGGGGAGGCTGCCCTTCGCCCCCTTTCCTGCCCCTACCATCCCCGGGGCCTCCTCACCTGATTGGTCGCCGCTGTAATATTCCATCTCCATGGCGGGCCCGGGCCCGAGGTGGGCGCCTGGACCGGGAGGCTCCGGGCCCCCCGCGCCGCGCCCCCAGCCTCCTCTCCGCTCCCGCCCCCCTCCCCTCCGCTCCCGGCTAGGCCTGGCCTGGGGCTCAGGAGGAACTCCTACCAGACCCCGAATCAAAGCGGGGGAGGTGTCCCAGCGACCTGCAGCAAGGAGGAACTGTGAGGGGGCGGAGAGGCTGCTGGGAACCTCTGGGAAAAAGCGCCGACCGCTGCCTAGGACCGGCCTAGCGTGATTTGTCCCACAGCCGGCGGGAGAGAAGCTTCCCAGCAGCACCTCCGTGACCAAAATGGCGCCTGCCCAAGACCCTCAAAGGGATCTAGTGCGCAGGCGTCGCGACGAGTCAAAGGGCCAATGAGCAGCGGAAGACGGTGGCTGCGGAGGGTTTTGGAGAACGGGCGGTGGAGAGCGTTGAAAGGGATAATCCGATTGCGTTCCTGGAAGGCAGAGATTCACGAACTCCTGATAAGACCCAAGTACGTACCGTGGGATGAGGGTCCGGCCCCCTGCTCCGACAATATCGGGCCTATTCGTCGTGCGTTTCTAAACCACTCTGTTCCTGAAGGGTAGGTGGCGAGTTGCTGAGACTACAGTTCCCAGAATGCAAGAGTGTACCTCAGGACTACTACCCCCAAGCATGCCCCAGGAAACGAGGAGACTACTGCCCTCCGCCAGCGTAGTCAGTGCGGTGATGCACACTGGATTTCAAAGTTGGCTGTGTGAACGTTTCCGACCATTATTCTTTTCCAAAATAACAACTTGGTCTCCATACCTCAAGAAATGTTTTTAGGGCGGCAAAGTGATCCCTTCTCTTCAGAACTGAGATCTGCAGCAGGGAGGGGCTGTCTTGTCTCATTTTGGGCTAGGCCTAACTTCAGCTTTTCGCCCGGCAATCATCTTAAGGCCCTCTGATTGGTAGAGCTGGGTGGGAACAGAGACCTCTGGGAAATGTAGTCTGGCTGAACCCAGGCTAGAAGGGCAAGCGCGCCTCACACAAAGCTTGGCTGGAGCTTAAGAGCATGTTTTTTTCCTGGATGCTCATTGCTTGGGCGAGGGGCGGAGGAATGGGAGAACCACTGAATTAAAAAAAAAAAAATCAATTTCTATTGAAAGAGGGAAAAAACAACAAGACAATTATTTTTTTAACTGAGAATTTCTACTGAAAAAGGGGAAAAAGCCAAATGATTTTATTTTAAAACCACAATAACCATTATTTTCTCAGAAACTTCCAGTTATCACCGTGGTCCACACGGTTTGTTTTTCCGACTCGAGCATTTATTAAGCTCCTACTTTGTGCAGGGCAGACGGGCCGCTTGTTGAAGTGGATAGACTGCATTGGAATGAGAAACATCTAACTTAAAGTTCGGTCTCTGATGCACATTTAGTGTATGTTTAGGGCAGGCTCACAATCTGTTAGTGGCCCAAGTTACTCTCTAAGACTAACATTACACTTGGAGATCTTCATGGGTAGAGGAAGTTTGCCTCCTGGAGTTCGAACACAAGTGAAAATCATAGGTCCAAATGAAATGACAAGAGACCGTACTCTGGGCTCTGGAGAAATAAAGAAATGATGGAAATTTTGTTTTCAAGGAGGTTACATTCTAATGAGGAAACTTAGTAGTTAATAAACATTTATTAAGAGGGAAGGGAATAAACATTTATATAGTGTCTACTATATGCCAGGCACTGTGTTAAGTCCTGGGGATACATGAAAAGTAAAAGATAGTCTCTCTAGAAGCTCACAATGTAAGGGAAGAGAAAAATATAGAATCTGCTTTTAGGCAGTTGGGTAACAAGAATAAGCTAGAGGTGTGCTTGGTAAAATGTTTAACAACAAGTTCTCAAAAAAATACACTTAAGTTTAAAATGAATTATTAACATTTTTTCCATCATTTTAGTAAGTCTATACAAGTCACAAAATAACAAACTAAGCCCTGATTTGTAGCATTTGCAAATTCCTAGATGTAATGCTCTCACTGGAAATTTAACAAATCTACTCTGTAAGATGGCTCTACCATGTCCTTGGGAAGAGGGATGAAAAGTAAGCAGCACTTTCAATAGAAAGAAGATAGATTTTGGAGTAAGAGGAGCTGATGTATCCAAAGGCAAGTCACTGTAATTTCTAAACTGGTTTCCTTGTTTGTAAAATGGAAATTATAATATCTAGAGTGCTTACCTCCCGTGATTGTTGTTGGGAGCAAATGAAATCATAGAATTATAGATTTAGTGCTAGTGTTTGAAGGTATATTAGAGGCCATTTAGTCCACCCACGTACCCCCATTGGCCAAATTTTAAAAAGAGAAAACTTGAGTCCCAGAGAAGTTGAGTGAGTTGAACAGTCTCACACACACACACACACACACACACACACACACACACACACACACAC
>NW_027187325.1:65198-71249 GCF_028583685.1 Petaurus breviceps papuanus | reverse complement strand
CACACACACACACACACACACACACACACACACACACACACACACACACACACACAAAGTGAACACCAGAAGCATCAGAAATTTTAAAGGTTGTCATCGCAGGGAAACTGAAGTTTAATGAATATCAATAATTATTAATCTATAAAATAATCATGCTTCTTCCCTTGATAAGTTCATTGGGTGATTGTTGCCTCAGTTCAAACTGGGGAGGACAGATTTTTGTGGAAGGAGCTATTCCTTTGTCTTGGTCCTTTTGTCTTCAATGTTTTTATCCTGCCCATCCTACAGAAACCTAACTACCTTTCTTTAATGTTAGATGAAGACTAAACAAGACCAAACCCAGAAGTCAGAAGGAATTTCTGGTCACTCTTTGCCCTTTATGGAGCACAAGTCTGAGACTAGAAACCTGAGAATGGACTTTACAGATCCAAGAAATACCTCTTGCCTGTGTAGAAGCTTTCACTCTGCCTAGGAGTCACATTGTCTAGAAATATGCTGGGCTCAGAGACCTTCCAGAGAAAAAGTAGAAAAGGGACAAAGGGGACCAAAGGTGTTCTGTTGGCCTTCATAGGCCAGCATCAGCAGCTGGTTTTTCTCACAAAAGTCTGTCATTCCATTCATTTCATCCTGGGAGAGGGGGGAAACCCAGCTGGTGAGAGGAGAAAAGAGGATGACGGGTATCTTCCAAACAAACCAAGCAGTTTGTTTTGTGGGCATCTGTAGTGCTGAGATTTAATCAGATATCTTTTGTCCTTCAACTTTTGCCTTAACCCTTGTCTTTTGTTCTCTCAACCTGCCCCCACAACTTTTTACCAAGGGAAATGTTCCCTTCTTCCCCAGGGAGATACTTTCAGAAGTCCCCAATGTAGCCTCACAACCCTGTAAACTCTGCAAAAGGGGTTGAACTAAATGACCTTTACGGTCCCTTTTACCTATGATAATATCATTAGGCTATGATCCTATGAAGGACAGTGACAGAAACAGCAAGAGAGGAAGGCCACTATAAGCTTACAGCAAAAGTTTAGAACTTGTCCATTAAGCCAGAACAAATTGGAAACAGGTTTTATTGCACTCAGAGTGTGTCATTCTCCACTAGAAGCTGATGGGGATGTGTCATCTGTCATTTAACAAGCAACATCCATATATGATATGAAACAAAAAAAACATGACTATTCATTAACATGCAGGTGGTAATACAAAGAAATATAGTCAACTTGTTAAGAGAAAATGTATGTATCATTTGCCACAGTCGATAGATAATAGAGTTATCCTCTTGGTATAGGAAGTTTCACTAAATCACAAAAAACCTTTCCATCAGATCAGATAAGAAAAAAGATACTCTCAGGAGTCTGGAATCCTTCTTCAGCAGCTAAATCTTTTTGTATTGATAAGAAGAGAAAAGGAAACACTGATGGACATTAGCTGCTGTGTCTGGTCTTGCAGCAAAATGGTTAATACAAAACAAGAAGGAATCAGTTATGTTCTTCCAGAAATTTGCTTTCAACACTAGGTATTAAGGTATTAAACAGATAAAGAGAGGAGAAAGGAAAACCCGTAGACATTTTGAAAACAGAAAGTCAACAATAGTCAATAAACATTTATACTAAAGACCTACTATGTGCTAAGCTTGGGGATATAAAAAGAGGAAAAAAATAGTTCCCCCCCTCAAGGGTATCACAGTCCAGTGGGGGGACAGCAAGCAAACAAATACGTACAAACAAGGTATATATGGGATATGTAGAAAATAAGAAAGGGAAGGCAACAGAATTGAGAGGATGGGAAAGGCTTCCTTTAGAAATGTGATTTTTAGGGGCGGCTAGGTGGCTTAATGAATAGAGCACTGGCCCTGGAGTCAGGAGGACCTGAGTTCAAATCTGGCCTCAGACATTTAACACTTATTAGCCATGTGACCTTGGACAAGTCACTTAACCCCAACTGTCCTGCCCTCACCCCTCCAAAAAGCAAAAAAAAAAAAAAACAAACCAAGAAGATGAGGTTTTGGTTGGGGCTTAGAGGAAGCCAGGGAAACCAGGAGACAGAGATGAAGAGGTTTAAGAATACAGTGGAAGGTACATGGGAGTCAGGAGACCTGAATTCTAGTTCAGATTTTGCCGAACACTTTGGTGGGCTTCCTGAGGCAAACCACTAACTTCTTTCTGGTGCATTGGTTTTTCAGTCTCACCAATGCACTGACCTTTAGGAGATAAGGAAAGAATCGGTCTGAGAGAAGCAGACAGGAAAGAAACACGTGCATGTTCTGTAGCTCCCCCTACAACTTCTTACCCTGAAGCCCCCCTTATAGAGTTTTATGGGTATTCAGGCAAAAAATGAGGACATTCAGAATGTGAGACATTCTTTATAATGAGACAGAAGTCAGTGCAAGATAAGCTGTTGTAGTCCTACAGTGAAAAAATCAAGACCTAGGCTTTGGGAGGCAAGCTTGCTGTAACCTGGGATAATTCAATTCCTTTGGGCTTGTCTCTTCATTTTAAGAGGGATTTCATTTTTGGATAATTGCTAAGCTCTACGATAGTATAACAGTACTAAGGAGAGGGAGCATGGTATAGTGGATAGGGAGCTGGCCTTGGAGCCAGGGTTGGTATCCTGCCTCTTCCTTGTACTCTGTGACACTGGGCAAGCAGTTAACCTCTCTGTGTTCGAGGCACTTCTTTAAGGCTGTCATTTGTGAATAAGGTATTTGCATTGATCAAGGGAGTTTCCTTCACTTTATCAGTTCCTATTCCAATGAAATTACAGGTTAAGTGCCTCTATCCCTAATAATAAAGAAATGAAATGTAGTTCCCTAGCCCCAAATTAAGCCATTAGATGTCCCTACCTGTGAAGAAATGTGGAATACTTCCATTTCTCAAGTATTACCCTAAACAAATTTATATAGATAATATTTGCCTTTTTACCCCCATGGGTATCCAGAACAGCTGTGTTGGGGGGAAGGAAAGCACAAAAGGAAAGGAGTGTGTGGGTGTGTGTGTGTGTGTGTGTGTGTGTGTGGCATTGAGGCATTTGTCTTATGTTCTTTATCTCAAAATAATCACTCTTGCCTGCTTTGCCCTGAATCTCAAAGATAGAATCTCAAAGTATAGCAGCTAGAGAAAATCTCCTAATCAATACCAGTATTAAAGGGGGGGGGGTAGTTGGTAGGGGATGACCTGTTTGGCAACCCAGACCAGAGAGTTCACTCTAAAGAGAAACCTGGTGGCAGGTAAATATTCGGGTCCCCCAGAGACCTGCCTTTTCCTAAGTGAAAGGAATACAAAAGATGTAGGATGCTCAAGAAAATCAGAGTTTTGATGATCAAACAATTAACAAACATTAAGTGACTAATATAGTCATACACTGCACTGTGAATACAAATATAAAGAATAAAACAGTTGGTGGCGCTGTGAACTAAGGCGAACATTTAGGAGAGTAATCTGGAATTAAGTCCAGAGTTATTAAACTGCCTATGCCCTTTGAGCAATGCTACCACTATTAGGTCTGTTTCCCAAGGTAATCAGAGAGAAAGGGAAAGAACCTGTATGTTCTAAAATATTTATAGCAGGTCCCTTTGTATTGGCAAAGAACTGGAAATTGAGGGGATGCCCATCAACCGGGGAATGGCTGAACAAGTTGTGTTACCACGATTGTGGTATAATACTACTGTGCTGTAAGAAATGATGAGCTGGTTGATTTTAGAAAAACATGGAAAAACTTGCATGAAATAATGAAATGAGAAGAACAAAGAGAATGTTGTATATGGTAACAGCAATATTGTTTGAAAAATACCTGTGAACAACTAAGTTATTGTATTATAAATACTCACATCGACTACATAGGGCCTATGAAAGAAGATGCTATCCACACCTCCAGAGAAAGAACTGATAAATATGGTTCTCTCTCTCCTCTCTCTGTCTCTCTCCCTCTCTCTCCCTCTCTCTGTCTCTCTCTCTGTCTCTCTGTCTCTGTCTCTCTCTGTCTCTCTCTCTCTCTCTGTTTCTCTCTCTCTCTCTGTCTCTCTCTCTCTCTCTCCTCTCTGTCTCTGTCTGTCTTTCTCTCTCTGTCTCTCTTTCTCTCTCTCTCCTCTCTCTGTCTCTTTCTCCTCTCTCTGTCTCTCTCTCTGTCTCTCTCTCTCTCTCTCTCTGTCTCTATATTACATATATATATATATATATATATATATATATATATCTTTCTGTCTATTTAGCTAGCTAGCTAGCTACATATCTATACCTGTGTCTAATGGTGGCTTTCTGTAGTGTACAGTGGGGAAGGAGGGGAAAAAAGTGCACAGCAGAGAACAAAAGAAAATTCAAAAGGAAGTATAGAAAGGCAGAGTAGCTTTGAAAAAGATATGTTGTATTTATTACATAGTTGTTTTTTTTTTAAGTAAGCAGTATGAAATGGAGATTTACGATTTCCTCTCTTTATATTGTACTGTGTAAGTGGAATTTTTTTGGTCTTTTTGTATTTAAGTTCAAAATGAATTTTAGAGAAAATGCTGCAACAATCTCTACTCTTATGAAGCTCATATTCTAGGACCTTTGTGAGGTTTCTTGTGTTACTGGTGTTTGGAGGCTTTATGACCATCTATCTATACCTGTTAGAATTAACTGTAGATACTAATGACTTAGAGCTATTAATCAGCTTAATCTTCCATAGGTTGCTGATTAAAAAATCACTGAAAGAGGAAATTTAGTTTTTATTGGCTTAAGGGGAACCTGACTAGGTAGCACAACTATTTAGTAAAAGAAGTTGAACACTAAAATATAGATGAGTACAAGAGAAGGTCTTTATAGGATTCTATCATAACTTCATCAGTAGAGGCAGCTGGATAGTGCAGTGGATAGAACACTGAACTTGGATTAGAAGAGACAAGGTCAGATCTGGCCTCAGACACTAACCATGTGACTTTAGGCAAGTCATTTAACCTCTGCCTTAGTTTCCTTATTTGTAAATGGGAATTATAATAATGCCTACTTCATAGGGTTGATGTGAGGATCAAATAAGATAATTATAAAGTATTTTGCAAACCTTAAGGTGCTATATAAATGCTAGTTATCCATAACCTGGTGGTTAGTCAGAGAGATGACACAATCTATGTTAGGAAGGTCCCTTATAACTCTAAGTCCCTATGACTGTCTCTTAACTAAGCAGAATAACCTCAGGAACTAGAAACTAGAGTCTTATTGTCAGAGCATCGTAGTTGGTCATTATTTCACTCTCCTGAATCACAGGACAACATAACACAAATCAAGCTCTAGAAAAAGAGAGTTCCATCACTCATCTGACATTGTAATAGGTTGGAGATGTTTTAAGATTGTTTTAGTACAGTTAATCCGACAGTGCTGTGTAGGATGGTTTGGATGGGGATGGACAGATACCAAAGGTCGAGACTCAAGCCCAGGGAAGGTAATGAAGCCAAAAGTGATTACAATATAAAGAGAAAGAAAAGGAACAGAAACCACTGGAGGATTTATCAATAGGAGTAGTGATGCATTTGCTCAGTCCTATGCTAGACCTTATGGGAATCCCTTGCCCTCAAAAAACCCAGTCTAATTGGGGAGATGATATATTTAACCAAATCCATTAAAATGCAGTAAGTTGTGCAAGGGTTTTGTGTTTGGTGTGTGTATTCTGTGTGCTGTTTTATCCCTATAGGTTATGTATACCCACATAAGCATCTAGATGTGGCTCTCAGAGACTCAAGGAAAGACAGAGTCTCCTCCCTCATGCCCACCCCTTCTTTCAAGGAGTCTTTGATTCCTGCCAGGAGAAGCCAAAAGCAATCTAGCCTGTTTTCTTCAGAGAGAAGAGGTACCAGACCAGAATTATACCTATATGTTTCTTTAGATATTGTTAGTCTAAGGCAAATAATTTTTAGGTTTAAGCTGCACCCTTGCTTGCTATCCCTTAACAGGGGAGGAGGGCCCTAAAGGATGTGTGTCTGTGTCTGTGTGTATCTATCTGTCTGTCTATCTATCTATCTATCTATCTATCTATCTATCTATCTGTCTGTCTGTCTGTCTGTCTGTCTGTCTGTCTGTCTGTCTGTCT